>NC_069499.1:454750254-454992754 GCF_027579735.1 Bombina bombina
GGTACATAGGTAGTTTATGGGTGTTAGTGTACTTTAGGGTACAGTAGTTAAGAGCTTTATGAACCGGCGTTAGCCCAGAAAGCTCTTAACTCCTGCTATTTTCCGGCGGCTGGAGTTTTGTCGTTAGAGCTCTAACGCTCACTTCAGAAACGACTCTAAATACCGGCGTTAGAAAGACCCCATTGAAAAGATAGGATACGCAATTGACGTAAGGGGATCTGCGGTATGGAAAAGTCGCAGCTGAAAAGTGAGCGTTAGACCCTATTTTGAGTGACTCCAAATACCGGCGGTAGCCTAAAACCAGCGTTAGGAGCCTCTAACGCTGGTTTTCACGGCTACCGCCGAACTCTAAATCTAGGCCTTAATAATTTAATAGTAAGTTTTATTTATATTTATTTGAATTATATTTAAGTTAGGGGGTGTTAGGGTTAGATTTAGGGGTTAATAAATTTAATATAGTGGCGGCGACGTTGGGGGAGGCAGATTAGGGGTTAATAAATGTAGGTAGGTGGCGGCGATGTTAGGGACAGCAGATTAGGGTTTAATAATATTTAACTAATGTTTGCGAGGCGGGAGTGCGGCGGTTTAGGGGTTAATATGTTTATTATAGTGGTGCCGATGTCCGGAGATGCAGATTAGGGGTTAATAATTTTATTTTAGTGTTTGCGATGTGGGAGGGCCTCAGTTTAGGGGTTAATTGGTAGTTTATGGGTGTTAGTGTACTTTTTAGCACTTTAGTTATGAGTTTTATGCTACAGCGTTGTAGTGTAAATCTCATAACTACTGACTTTAAAATGTGGTACGAATCTTGATGGGGTAGGGTGTATCGCTCACTTTTTGGCCTCCCAGGACAAGCTCGTAATACCGGCGCTATGGAAGTCCCATAGAAAAAAGACTATACGCAATTTGTGTAAGTTGATTTGCGGTAAGGCCAAAAAAGTGTGCGGTGCCCCAAAATCTGCAAGACTCGTAATAGCAGCGGTAGTAAAAAAAGCAGCGTTATAAGGCTTAACGCTGCTTTTTTACTCATAACGCAAGACTCATAATCGTATATTACTAATTGAAAATTCTAAAACAACATATATAAAGACAAATACATTTTTGTTCATCAATTTCTACCATCTCAATTTTTTATGTAGAAAACCAGCAGGAATAGCATACATAACCATATTAGTAATATATTAAAACTACATGGAATTTAGATAGCAAAGAGGGCTGACTAAACCTATTTTGAAAATGTTTGCAGTGCAAGCAACAATAAAAGTGCTAAATGATTCTAATAAAGCATCCTACAATAATTGTCACCTGTTTCTAAACATTATGATACCTCAAATTTGTATAAACTTATAGAAAAGTCAGTATCTATAAACCCTAACAAGCAACAATACAAAATCCAGCTAGATGTTGCTGCCATTATTGCTATAATAATTACACCACTGTATTGCCTGACCCCTACAAATAACACAAATTATGTGAGGATTTTATCATTGCTATAACAAGCGCCTGGCAAGTGAAAGAAAATAAGACCACACAAATAGAGTGACCAGTGACTATGTCCCATATGTACTATATATTGCCCAATCAAGTTGCTTTATTGATGATCTGATTGTTACCTTTTGCTATCTCAATTGAAATGGGGTTCACTTGTCTTTGAAAAAAGGGGTCATTTGCCCAATTTTGGTGCTAAAATAAGGGTGATAAGGTCACCCAAAAAATAAACTGAAGAACAAGTTATAGGTATTTCAGTAGCAATCAACTACTCCTTGAGGAGCATTGGGTGTTAATTTAAAAGTGAATACCTGGTATTTATTGCTGTTAGTGTTCATTATGACCATGGTGAACACCGGTATATCATAGGTGCACATGGCCCCTTATTTAAAGAGACATTCCAGCCAAAATTGGAATCCTCATGAATACATTTCAGTTTTGAATAGAAGCATTTTTGTAATATACCTGCATTAGCAAAAATGCTTCTAATAAAACCTATAGCTGTTTCAAAAGTGTATTTAACTATGCACCGTGCACCAGCATTTTTAACACGGCACTTGCTCAGAGAGCCTAAGGTGCTTGTACCATCTGGTAATGACTCAATTTGTTTATTGCTGACATGATACAAGCCCCACTGATGCTCTGAGCAACTGCAGTATTCAAAATGCAGGTGCACCGAGAATATCTAGCTATGCTTCACATGCATGTGCAGAGAAAAATGCTAACACTAAAATTGTGATAACTTTTACTAGAAGCAATTTTGCCAATACATGTATATTGCAAATATGTTTCTATTCAGTGATGTAATTCAACTATGCGCATTTATATTTTGACTGGAATGTCCCTTTAAAAGAAGACTTTACAGATAACTGTCCCTAATGCTGGGATAGATACAG
Organism: Bombina bombina; assembly: GCF_027579735.1. Taxonomy (NCBI): domain Eukaryota; kingdom Metazoa; phylum Chordata; class Amphibia; order Anura; family Bombinatoridae; genus Bombina; species Bombina bombina. The sequence continues at coordinate 454,752,639 of NC_069499.1, forward strand.
ATTCAGTGAAATCTCCTGCCCTCCCATAAAAATACTTATCTGGTGTATTAAGTTATAGGTAATTGTCATACCTATGGTAACAATCTGTATCCTGTGTGGTCATGTGACCCTCCATTTGAAAGGGAGTCTTCTCTTCTATCAAACTTTCAAACAAGGGGCCTTATCTCCCTTTAAAGGACAGTCAAGTCCAAAACAACTTTCCAATTTACTTTTATCACCAATTTTGGTTTGTTCTCTTGGTATTCTTAGTTGAAAGCTAAACCTAGGAGGTTCATAAGCTAATTTCTTAGACTTTGAAGGCCACCTCTAATCTGAATTTATTTCGACAGTTGTTCACCTCTAGAGGGCGTTAGTTCATGTGTTTCATATAGATTACTTTGAGCTCACGCATGTGAAGTTACCTAGGAATGAGTACTCATTGGTTAAAATTCAAGTCTATCAAAAGAACTAAAATAAGGGGGCAGGTTTGCAGAGGCATAGATACAAGGTAATCATAGAGGTAAAACGTGTATTATAACTTGCAATAGATAACTATTTTTAAAATAAGGAGTGACATACATTGTTTTACTTTATGCTCCATACAGAGAAACGGGGAAGTGCCCCTGCTTTTGGGCACCTGTGTCGTGGATTCTTGGCAATACAGGTAATGAGGATCTCTTTGTAGAGGTACAGTGCATTGACTGCAGCAGCTCTATAAAGAGAGTATTTGATGGAGGTAGAATTTTTGGAGCCTCAATAACAGCTAAAATAAATCAGGTACATGACAGAATAGATCAATTTGTGTACTGCTCTATGTCCTCCTGGAAAAAAATAATAATTAAAAATAGCTTTTAAAAAATGAAAAAGTTGGGTTGGGCTTTCATTCTCTGGAAATGTTGCATATACTTCTTGTAAATGGGGTTACTAGAGAGTGAATTATTGAACAGTTCATATAACTGTAGCCGTCAAACATAACACATAGTTTTAGGATATAAGACTGAGCATGCAGAATGCAGGCAAGGAGGCATCTGAGGTCATAGATTGCTGAATTATTTATAAAGAGAATGGACATTTAAAAAATTCTACTCAACATCTATTTCTCAGATTGCTAACTCAATTATTGCTAACTGTTTTTCTAGCAGAACTGTAATATTAAAATGTCAACATTCAAGGTATTCATTTTCTAACTAGCGGTGGTTATATTGTGGTGCTGGGGGTACTATGAACCCCATTGATTACTGTAACACCCCATAGTTACAGCTGTCCTTTTTACCAGTCCAGTGCTCTACAAGGAGGAAGGTTGAGATAAAGGACAGAAATGGGATTGATGTTAAAGGGACACTGAACCCAAATTTTTTCTTTTGTAATTCAGAAAGAGCATACAATTTTAAGCAACTTTCTAATTTGCTCCTATTAACAATTTTTCTTAATTCTCTTGCTATCTTTATTTGAAAAAGAAGGCATCTAAGCTTTTTTTAGTTTCAGTACTCTGGACAGCACTTTTTTATTGGTGGATGAATTTATTCACCAATCAGCAAGGACATCCCAGGTTGTTCACCAAAAATGGGCCGGCATCTAAACTTACATTTGTGCATTTCAAATAAAGATACCAAGAGAATGAAGAAAAGGTGATAATAGGAGTAAATTAGAAAGTTGCTTAAAATTTCATGCTCAGTCTGAATCACGAAAGAAAACATTTGGGTACAGTGTCCCTTTAAGCTAAGTGGTCATATTTTTGTGCCCACCAATGTAATGGTCAAGAGCCACCTGTAAATCTGACACTAGATTACAGCTTTTGTTCGCTGATTTCTTCAGTGTTTCATCTGTACAATGTAAGAAGGGGGCATTCAGGCTCCAGCACTTCTCTAACATTTAACCCTATAGCTGCCAGCCACCAGAATACTGGGGAGTCCAGGAGGAGGCCTAAGGAAGGAGATGATAGCACTGCCTGCTCCTCCTCAGTATCTCACATGTTCCTCCTCTGCACATCAGCATGACATGGAACCAAAGTGTTTGTTAGCACTTGCGTGATAATAAGATTTGCATGAGATATGAGCCTCATGCCACTGCGTCCCCACTTTAAGGCTACACCCTGCTCAGTGCATTCTGGTTACCTGCAGAAATTGGGTTACACATTGCAACACTGTGAAGGAGAGCAGCATAAAAAAATATCAGCATTCAAATGTAATTAAATCAGCAACCAATATTTGCTGGTCATTCATTTGAATGTTGAAATGTTCATCTAAAAAACTTGCTAAAACTGGTCTCTCCAGTAAGGGGCATAAGTATACTACCATTCCGTGCACGTTCAGAGAAATCTAGAGCTATAATGCTACAGCTTACTGTTTATTCTTACTTATTCCCTCATGAAACAATGCACAATTTGGTGGAAGCGCAACTTCCCAGTCTGACATGTTGTTATTTTTGGCATAGCCTTGGCAGCTACTGTCTAGAAATATCATGTCAGAAGTATGCTGACAGACCCAAAAGGTACAGCAAGTAAAATGTCCTAAGCTCACAGATAATTCATATACAAATGAAAGGTCTCTGTTTAATATTAGAAGAAGAACATTACTAAGATGATTATTTTGTGTTATTCTGGGGAAAGGTGAAAGTATTGTCTAGTTTCTAGTCTTGCTGTTACAGGTATTTACATTTATTTGATCATTTTACTACATGACAAAAATTAACAACAAAAAAATACTAAAAAATGTAAAAAAAAGACGAAATGTAAAAGGAATAGCAATAATGTTAAGCAGCTTTTCAGCTTCACAAACGGTTTAGGTTATTTGCCTCTTGATTGACTCAGGAGGTTATTATTATTTTTTTTTTTTATTTTTATTTTTTTACATCCAATGCCAAAAATAAAAAGTAAGAAATTCAGAATAACTGCATTGCTCTCTTACATAAATGAAGGGTACAAGTTACATGGTCTTATAGATCAAAGCATTATTTAAAGTGAATCTAGGTCACACTTTCACTAATGTCATCAAAACGGCTGCTGTCACAACAATGTCACAATAACAATATTGGTATGAACATATTTTTAATGCAGCTGTGTAGTGAGATGCTAATTATGTTAATTCTTTGTATGTCAGAGAGAGTTCCATTCTGGTTAACCCTTAATGTAATTCATTCTAAATGTAATTCAAAACTAGCGCGAACCATAACATTTCAGGGACATAATGGAGCTGATAACCTAGACAACATTATTGTGGTGGTGTTCTCAGACCAGTGATATCGTTACTATGGCAACATCTCTGCCTCAGCAAACTTAGCCTTTACTCTGGTGCAGCAAAAATATGTATGCATACAGTTAAACATATTCAAACCCTTATTTCACTTGTAGAAATATATATAGATGTAGAATTATACAAGGCTAGTAATAAAAAATGTGAAACATATTAGAATTAAAGGGATAGAAAAGAAGCACTTTTGAAATATACTGTACTTCTATTAGCAAAAATGCCCCTAGTAAAAGTAATTACTGTTTTTCAGAGGCATACACACATATTTTGTTAAGGCCCATGCACCATTATTCAAACACTACAGCTTCTCAGAGTCAGAGGTGGTTTGTATGACACAAATTAAAGGGACATAAAACACATTTTTTTTCTTTCCTGATTTAGCATGCAATTTTAAACAACATTCCAATTTACTTCTATTATCTAATTTCCTTCCTTCATTCTCTTGATATCATTTGTTGAAAAGCATATCTAAATATGTTCAGTGGCTGTTGATTGGTGGCTGCACATAGATGTCTCATGTTATTGACTCATCCATGTACATTGCTGTTTCCTCAACAAAGGATATCTAAAGAATGAATCACATTAGATAATAGAAGAAAATTGTAAAGTTGTCTAAAATTGTATTCTCTATCTGAATCATGAAAGAACATTTTTGGGTTTCATGTCCCTATACGTCTTCACAGGTTCAATACACACCGCCACCAGCTCTCTGAGCTTGAATTCTGGTGTACGAGCCCTCACAGTATAAGGGCGTATATGCTGATGGATGTATATTGCAAAAATGCTTCTATTTAAAATAAAAATGCACCCAAGCACATTTAAAGTAAGCATCTACACTGTTAACCCCGAAAACCACCAGCACCCTTCATCGCAAAGTCCCCACTTCACTATTAACCCCTAAACCACCAACCCCCAATGGAAATTAACCCACTAACCTGACACCCCCTAAGTTAACCCAAAATACACTAACCCTACCTTTACCTTTAACAAAAATAAAAACTTACCTGAGAAAGTAAGAACAAATCTAACCTTACTTTTTTTTTAAAAAAAAAATTATACCTACTATTTAAAAAAACAAAACACTAACATTACAGTAAAAAAACCTAACATTACAGTAAAACAAAAAAAAACATTACTGTTTAAAACAAGAACTTACATTGCAAAAAAAATGAAAAACCTACCATTAAAAAAAAAAAAAAAAAATTGCCAAAAATAAACCCCCCCCCAAAAAAAAACAACCCAAAAAGAAAAAACTATTCTAATTCTAAACTACAAATAGCCCTGAAATACAGCTCTTTTTCTTAAAACAAAACTACCACTTTCTAAGATTAACCCCCACCCAAAAAATAAAAAAACTATCACTGAATCCCAAGATGGTACTCTCTTTATCCTGGCATTGGTCTTTCTTCATCCCGGCATCGATCCATCTTCTTATCTTCATCCCGGCAGCGGTGGTGGTCTTCATCCATCTCAGATCTTCAACACGGAGGTCCTGTTCATGCGGTCATCAGGCACACACTGTATTTGGAAAGTGAGGTACCCCTTTTATAAAGGGGTACCCTTGCATTCCTATTGGCTGATTTGCATGTTCAAATTCAAATCAGCCCATAGAAAAAGCGTTCATTCTATTAGCTGATTCTATCGGCTCCTAGATATACTCAGAATGAAAATACCTCTCAAGCCATTCTAACTTCTGGGATCCTGAACGTATGCTACTCAATGTAGTTGCCATTAGTAGCAGCAAGCAGCACATAAATAGTAAAAATTAGAGAGAACACTTTCGTCTTAGTGAATCCTTTTATCAAGGATTATACATACATAATTAAAGGGAAAGTAATTCCTAGATGCACATTAATATACTCATTTAATAATATACATACATAATATTTCACCCTCATACAGCCATTAAAGCTCATAGTCCATTTATTTAACTCCTATATTGTTGCCAACAGATACAAGTGCAAAGATTTTACCCTCATATTGTCAATAGCAAACATTACATTACAATAATTTTACCCCCACAAATAGACCATTATGCCAGCAAAATAAATTATACCTCTGCGCTCAAATTAACCATCAAAAGAAACATGGCCAATACTGTGTGTTTAATTATGAGTAGTAAAATCAAACTTAAAGTGAATGTAAACTTTCATGAATGAGCGCCCGGTAAAAATACTATTAAAAACAGGGGCACTTTCATTCATGAAACTTTACATTGCAGCATATTTTTACAAATATTTACCTTTTACTTCAGCAAAGCCGGATCGGCGATCCCCCGCCTGCTTCTCATGCTGTACTTAGCACAGCAATGACAAAACCAGCTTCCTCCAATCACGCCGGGGCCTCACGAGATGGACGCTCTGGGGTGCACACCATGATTGGAGGAATCTGGCTTTGCAGAAGAAAAAGATAAGTATTTGTAAAAATACGCTGAAATGTAAAGTTTCATGAATGAAAGTGCCCCTGTTTTTAATAGTATTTTTAAAATTACTTATTCATGAAACTTTACATTCACTTTAAAAATTTATTTTCGTTATGCATTTTACTTTATTTACTTTATATTTTATTATGCCGCAGCTGATTTATATTTGTTCCTACTGCAAATGATATAAGATATATGTACTTTTAAATGCATAAATCATTTACTGATATAATATATATACTATGCATACATAAAAAAACAATTGATTGTGCTTTAAAAAGTAGAAATGTAAATAAAATATAAACAATTATTTCAGCAAGCCATTAAAAAGTGACGCGTAGGATGTCCTTGATTATTGTAAATGATAGCGTTAGACCCAGAAGTAAGTGGAACAGCATTTGTAATTGCCTTTATAGTTGAAGAGAATGTTTAAGAAGAATGTAAGTTATGGACTAACACCATAACATAGACAAATTTAAAACGTAATCAGGTAATGTGATAAGGGATCATAGAATGTTTTTAACAGACTATTTCCTTCCTAACAGAACACTATCATTTTGTATATCCCTATTAAGATATCAGGAAGAATATAAAAATTAAGAGTTTTACTAGAACGTCAGTTACATTTACAGTATAGTTATTAATGCTGCCACTGTATCCAAATCCTGTTGGGAAGGAAATGAAGGTCTTCCTGCCGACAGAGAACTTAAACATTTAGCATATATCTTGTTTTGTTTTTACATTTATACAACATATAGATCTGCAGCTGTAGTAAAATACAACATAAACTTTTTCATGTATTTCTCACCTGATTAATTTTCATTAAAGCTTTTCTTACTAATAAAGCACAACACCTATTTAATGAAAAATATCCATAATGAATGGAAGTACATGTATTATCTCAGTATTACCATATGCGCTACTTTGTTACATGGGGAATTTAGAGATACCGTCCCTGGATGGACAGCGATACAAATTAAATTTGCAGCTTTATCTAATCTTTTTTTTTTCATTCCACAATGAAAAGGATATCTTTTAGACTGAGTATTATTATCTGCCTGACAGTACAAGCACTTCATTCATTGCTCTCTTTCTCTCTCTCCTTAAATTTTGTTAATTATTTTTCCATATAGACACAAAAGATTAATCTGTCGTAAACCCTAGAATTTAATCAAATCAAATTTTTTGTTGTAAAAATTATCTTCAATTTTTGTTAATTCAATATTTATATTTTAGCAATTACATTTTGCTATCTGTATTCAGTTTATAACTTACTGTCCTATATAATTTACTTTTTAATTATTTATAACAGATATTCAGATTACAACTCAATTTATCACCTGGTATTTAAAAAAAAAAAAAAAAAAAAAATATTTAAAAACTATCAATTTTAATAACTGTTTATTTAAAACTATATTAAATAGTGTTCTTTTGGTAAAAAAAAAACACATATGCTAAATTAAAGTGTATATATATATATATATATATATATATATATATATATATATATATATATATTTGTTTAAAAAACAGCAAAAAACTTACTTGGTTTCTTGCAAAATTAGCATTAGAATTCTAAGTGTAGCCCCCCTGCCTCTAGTATTTTAAGAGTAGAGGATTATTTTTATTCTGTTAATTCTGAATTAGAAAGCTATTTTTCTTTTACATTCTATCTGACAAAAACAAATTGATTTCATATCCCTTAAAAGATTTTGCTTAGTGATATGCAACACTTAAAAGGATTTTCAAATTCATATTATAAATAAAATTGGTGAAAATAGACAACCCTGCCTAATTCTGTTGATTAGTGTAAACACACAGTAAAAAAAACTTAAGTCATTTTATTACAGTATTCAAATCACATTAACAAATAATTCCAGTCAATCAATATATTCCCAAAGGGAAACACTGAATATGTTACTCCTAAGGAAGTCACATGATGTCTGAGATTTAAAAGAGCCAATAGGAAGTACTTCCCATGGGTTTTCATTTACACTCCAAGCTAAAAACCTAATTATTCATGGTTTTCCAGTGATAGTCATTTAAGATCTACAATGTTAACCTAATAGAAAACAAATTTCCAAGCAAATGACCACAGGATGGACTTTTCTTATACAGCAGCTCTGACTTCTTTGAAAGTGCTCTTTGATGTCTCTAGCTTGTAATAGCTTCTTCTTTTTTTTTTTTTTTATAGCAGTTTTCATTTATGGTCACTTTTGATTGCCACAATCATATTCATAGCCATTCAAGTTATATTTTTTACTCTGTGGATAGTATTTTGTGTAAATTATAATCGAAAAAAATCTAACTATCTTTTGTTAAAAAATAAGAGATGTTTCCAAACACATTTTGTTTTAAATATCAAACATAAATAAAAATAAAATAATATACAAATGCTGTTGAATCTATAATGTGTATATAATCCTATTTTTAATAAAATATGTAAACTTGTTTAGTTACACATAAATCAACAACACTGTAAAACAGCTATTAAATAAGATGCTAATGCCAGTCATTTAGCAGATGGTTCCTCCTATGCTGGATATGTTGTTGTTATGTTTGTTGTGGAAGGTACCTGTGATAGTGATTGGGCTGGTATGTCGTGGTGAGAGAGATGAGCCTGTGTGAGATCATAGATGCAAAAGGTAAATTAGAACCCAGATATTCAGAGAGTGTTAGGCCCATAAAAAACACCACAATCCATTAAATACTGTGTCATATTTTTTTATTCAGGCATCAAAGGGACAGTAAACACTTTGAGATTGTCATATAAAATGTTTAATAGTGCAAAGTAACACATTTTTTGAATATACTTGTATTATTTATTTTGTCCCCCTTTACTGTAATTTGTCTGCAAATTGTGGATTTTCAAGTTCTGAAAAGTAAAAGAGTAGATGGTAGGCTTCAGAAGCCTAACCTTGCCCCATATACGTCCCAAATATGCAGTTTATTATATTATTATTTGTGCTGAATCGAAGAGTGTGTTATCACAATGACTGTGGCAACCCTTGTCTTTGTCAGACGCTAGCTTGGATTGGCTTCTCCAAATTAGGAAAGTTGTGGGTGGAATTGCAACAACAAAGGTGTTAATCTGTTCTATTGTTGTTCAGACTCTTCTGATATAATATTTTGGGAGGCTGCAGAAAATGTTTCAACCACAAGGTGTTTACTGTCTCTTGAAGATTTGAATTTATTCTCTTCAGCTAGTAGGGCAGTGCTTGATTCTGCATTTACTTTCTGGCCTTTCACAGTTTTAATTTTTCTACACTAACCTTTCTTTATACCAGTTCCTCTCCTTCTCCATCACCTTCTTTAGAGCTTACTAGAACAGTGCGACTCTTAGCAGGGCCCTCTACCCGTCTGACCCGCCTATGTTTATAGCACTGCAGAATCTGTTTGGCGCTCAACAAATAACTGATAATAATAATAGTTGGGGCTTGTATACAGAATGCCTCAGTACTGTGTCATTTGATCAATTTTTGTGTTGGGGACAAACTCCTACTTAAAGTGATGGCATAGTCTGAAAAGGAGCTTTTATGTACTGGGAGGAATGCTGTCCTAGAGAGTTAGGTCGCAGTCATTTGGTGCCATTATTATAAACTGTGTTAATTTATTTTGGAACCCTAACACTTAATAGCAATGATGTTTCATGTGTTGTAATTTATGAGATGAAGTTTGCTCAGTGGTGGTGACACTCCTATGTGTATCACTTTTTTGTGTCAGGTCTACTAGATGTTGCCGTCAAGAGGTAGCTAGGTGTGGGAGTCATTTTATCTAATGCAAGAGTAGTTTTCAAATTTATTGGCCACCCCTTTAGATTGACTATTTTTTTTTTTTTTTTTTTTTCAGTGGGCTAAATTCTATTGCCTTAAAAAAAGACAAATGCACATTCCTCTTCTTCATCAAATTAATCTGCAAGCAAATAGGGGATGACTCAAGCAAAAGGCTTATTTCTTTGGAGCTAGATGACCTTTTGCTTTCTGACTTTATAAAATGTATTATGCGCGCCATAATGTATAACTTGTATCTTAGAAATATTTCAATAGAAGGCAATAACTTCATATTTTCATGTTGTGTTTTGTTCATACATATATCGTCCATGTACAGCTTCTTTTGAAAGAGAATTTCTGAGCATTCGTCACAGGATAAGAACGTTTTTTAGCTGACTTTTCTGGAAGTCCTTTTTTTCTGAGTACCTTCAAAATAATAAAATCCATATTAAACATATTGCAATGTTCTTATATAATTTGAATTAACAGGAAAAAGAAAATATAATTAAACTATAAACCAAGATAAGAAATCTGAGAGTTTGTGGCTGCTTAAAAATAAAAATTCAATGGCAACAGCCTTTTAAAGAGGTAAAAGAATATTTAACTTATTTAGGCATTAATATTTCTTTCTTACTTGAGACATGGTATGATTTGAATTATATACTGATCACTAGGAAAGTAAAAGAAGACCAAAAAAATGTTTATTCTTTAAAAGTGAAAAATCTTCCTATTTATTTCAGAAAAATTAAAATGTTAAGAGATCCCATGATTGCATGGGTCTAACGCTATGTCGGATATACATATGAAAACTTAGTTATCTTAGGCACGTTATTGAAATATTAAATATAAAATATGGGAAATATTAATTATTAAAAATTATTATAGATAAGGTAAAAAAAATCTAAATAATCCATAGTATATATATAAATATATTTTTACAGTATCTATAGTAATTTTAAATAATTATTTTTAAAATATTTTATATTTAATATTTCAATAACGAGTCTTATGGTAGCTAAGTTTTCACATGCGCTAACCTGACACAAAGTTAGACCTACATTGTGAAACACAAAGCGCGTTACACATATTTTACATTCCTATGTTCTTCACATTAATTTTTTTTAATTTTTATTATACGTATCTTAATATAAAATATATATTTAATAATAATAAAAAATTCTAGGTGAAGAACATAGGAATGTAAAATATCTCTATTCCTATATATCTATAGAAATATATATATATATATATATATATATATATATATATATATATATATATATATATATATATATATATATATATATATATACAAAACACGGAAGGGAACTGCACTCTCATACCGGACCGGGTACACATCCTATGACCCTGCAACATGCTCAGCCCTGGGTGCCACTGGCACTCACAGGAAGCTGTGCTGTCCCCAGAGCCACAAGCAGTTAACCCCAGACAGGTCTGGGTGCAAGAACCATAGGGAAAATTACAAAACAAATTAATACAACACACAGAGAAAACCCAGCACTCACTTACAAGCTCTCAGCTAAGATTTAAAAGCAAAACTGGAAAGGTTAGTCACCGCATCTGGCCAAATGGGACAAGCTCAGGTACCACGTCAAGGTCCTTTCCAAATACCTGAGACCCTATAACAGCCACACAATGCATATATATATATATGATACAGGCATATGTTTATTCAGATATATATAGAAATATGTGTTTACAATAAAGATAACAATCCTGTATGTGAAGAAAATTGAGATGTTAAATATTAATAAATCCTGTCAGTTCACGCATGCCTAATTATTTTAGTCTTGTATTTACATTCAGTACGGTATCCTGCAATTGTTCTTATTTTTTGTATCATTATCAATATATTTATACTTCCTGTCCCACTGCCTACAGTAGTATATACCGTTAAGCCATACTGACAACCAGTGTGTATGTAACCTTTTTCCCATGTGATCACATTTATACCATTCTTAGAGGAAAATTCTAAGTTAATTTTGATGTTACAATCTAAGAGTTTATTCAATTTGCTACTGATGCATCTTGTTCCCCTACAAAATTAGGGAACAGTGTTGCAACCTGTTAGCTACATTCAATTCCTTTTTTAACCATTAGTATAACGTAGCATGTACCAAAGCACTATCACACTAAGTTCTGCACATTTGATTCACTTTCAGCAACCGTGACATTCGGCTACACAGGCTCTCTCTCCTAAGTCTCATGAGGATAATTCGCCAGTAGCTTCTGTGGGTAAAGGACAGTTTAATTCCTTCATCTGATGCAGAAGTGGTTTCCTTCAGATGTATGCTTGTATACCTCATGTACTGTTAACTGAGGTTTTGGCTAATTAGACAACATCAATTCCCCTGTTGTTGTCAACCTTTGAAAGTTTTGTGAACTTTATCATTTCGATGATGTTTCTCCTATGAGAAAGTGTTGCTAGATGTGCCTTGGATTTTTTTGCAGGAATATGAGAAGTTAGGATACCTTTCTCCCAGTTTCCCGTCCTTTAAAAGATTTTCCTTTCGCTGACTCCATTAAAATGCATGGTGCCCTGAGTAGAAGGGAGCTTTTCTACTATGACTCAGAGAACTTTGATCACTATGGCAGGTAGCGGCTCCCTTTTGGATCCATGGATAAGAAGCTGGGGGTTTCATTGTTCATTTTGAACAATTCTTTGTCTTATTAGATTTACTTTGCTAGCCCGCCTGGCATTGTGGCTGAAATCATGGTCAGCTGAGAAGCCTAACTGTGGTTTAGTGCTACAGCCTAGGCTTTATATTTCAGCAGTTGAAGGTTCAATATTTTATGTTTCCTCAAAATCCACACTTCTGGCATTAAATTTTTAGGATGAGAACTTGGTCTGGCAGAATTATTCTCTGACTTTACGGGCAAAAAAAGGTTTTTGTACCACACGTCAAGAGAGTAAGACTAAAGGAAAGTTTGCTTTTCCGTTTTGTGCAGGATCAGTCATGTTAAAAAAAAAAAATAAAAAAAAAATGGAGTCTAATCTCTCAGGGGCAGATTTCTCCTTCTAGGGCATCTGCAATCCAGGTATGATGAGTTACATTCCTTGAACTGGGTTCAGGATATTTCGCTCTGGGAGTGATAGTTCCAGTCCCAGTCTGGGAACGAGTTCTAGGTATTTACCTCAAGTTTCTCAGGTTCTGATCTTCAAAGTAGTATCCATTCTGTTTTGGTTCAGGAGGGTCTGTTCATAAGAACATAGTTCTGAAGGATGTGTATTATTGTTCTCATGATTCAAGATCTTCTCAAGTTTCTGAGTCTCATCATCTGAGAAAGACTTTTAAGTCTTGGGTAGTGCAAGGGTGCTTTTCTGGAGAATATGGGGTTCAGGTGTCATCCTTCTCTCGAGCAAACACTCCTTAAGAGATCTTAACCAATCTACTTTCCCATGGATGGGAAATGAATCTGGAGAAGAGTTCCCTTGTTCCATCTTAAGGGTGGTTTATTTTGGGACCTTTATAGATTCTCTATCTAGGAGAAGATTTATAACAGAGATCAGATAATCAAGGATTTATTACTTTTCCTCTCTCTGCAGTCTAGTGTCCAGACAACAGTAAGCTCTAGTGGTCCAGTAGATAGCTTAGCCTCTTGCAACCAGAAGGTTGGGAGTTTGGATCTAGCTGCAGTTGATTTTACCTTCACTTTTCAGTGACTCAAAGTAGGAAGGAATGGGACTGATGGTTCCATGGAATCATTCAATTTGCTATTTTCCATAATATAGAGAACAGTTGGATCTGTGTCAGAGGATAGATCTTGATCAGTCAACAATAGACTCTCTCCCAACAGTCATGGGTGATGTGACCATGGACGCCAACTACTGGACTGGAAAGCAGTCTGGGACTTGTTTTAGGTGCAGGAATTATGGACTCGGACATGTCTGCTCTTCTCTTTAACATCTTGGAGTTGAGAGTGATTTACAATGCTAATGGCTTGGTCTCAGTCGTCCTTAGCTTGGGTCCAGTTGGACGATATTACCTCAACGGTTTACATCAACCACCAGGGAGGAACCCAGAGTTCCTTAGCCATGTAGGAGGTGACTTGGATTGTTCAGTGGGCGGAAGTTCACTATTGCTGTCTGTCTTCCACTTTCAAGGGGTGGTCAATTGGGAATCTGACTTCTGAACAGTTATTTCATCCCAGGGAGTGTGAACTCCATCTGGAGTTGTTCTCCAGCTTAACCGTCAAATGGGGGATGACGGAGTTGGTTTTAATGGCGTCTCCACAAAATGCCAAGCTTCTAAGGTAGGGTTCAAGGTCAAGGGATTCACAGGCCGATCTGATGAATGCTCTGGCGGTCCCTTAAGATTTCATGGTGGCTTACCTGTTTCCGTTTGCTCTCCTTCCACGAGTTTTTGCTCGTATCAAACAGGAGATAGTGTCAGTGATTCTAATAGCCCCTGCGTGGCCTTGCAGGATCTGGTATGCAGACCTCGTGGAGACGTTGTCTCTCCCACTTTAGAGGTTGCCTCTGAGGAAGGACCTTCTGATTTTTGTCTCTGCGTGGTTTTTCGATTCGGTTATTGAGACCATGATTCAGGCTCGCAAGCCTGTTACTAGAAGGATTTATCATAAGATATGGGGTAAATATATTTATTGGTATGAATCCAAGGGTTACTCTTGGAGTAGAGTCAGGATTCCTAGAATTTTGTTCTTTCTCCAGGGTGGTCTGGAGAAGGGTTTGTCAGCAAGTACCCTTAAGGGTCAGTTTGCTGCATTGTTTATTTTGCTACGTAAGTGTCTGGCGGTCGTTACTGTTGTGCAATCTTTTTGTCAGGCCCTGGTCAGAATCAGGCCTATGTTTAAGTCGGTTACTGCTTCTTGGAGTCTTATTCTTGTTCTTAAAGTTTCGCAGCTGGTTCCGTTGAGCCAATGCATTCCATAGATATTACATTTTTTGTTCTTATTCTTATCTCTTCTGCTCAGTGAGTCTCGGAACTCTCAGCTGTGCAGTATGATTCTCCTTATCTCCGATACGGTGGTTCTTCGTTCTAAGTTAGGTTTCCTTCCAAAATTGTTTCAAATAGAGATATAACTCAGGAAATTGTTGTTCCTTCTCTATGTCCTGATCCTTTTTCTCATAAGGAATGTTTGTGTCACAACTTGGATGTTGTGCATGCTCTTATCTACAGGCGACTAAGGTTTTTCAACAGTTTTTGCCCTGATTGTTTTCTCTGGGAAACGTAAGGGTCAGAAAGCTATGGTTACTTCTCTTTTTCTCTGGTTGAGAATTATAATTCGTTTGGCCTATGAGCCGCTAGGGCTCTCTCTTCTTCTTGGGCTTCAAGAATGCAGCTTCTGTGGATCAGAATTAATAAGAAAGGTTCTTCAAGCGGTGATGCCTTCTGTTTAGGTTCTCTGTCTTGTCCCTCCTTAATCATCTGTGTCCTCTAGCTTGGGTATTGATTCCCAACAGTAATTGAAGATGATGCCGTGGACTCACCATATCTTAGGAAAGAGAAAACTAAATTTATGCTTACCTCATAAATTTCTTTCTTTCCTGATATTGTGTGTCCACGGCCCCGCCTTTTATTTTCAGACAGTTTTTTGACTAAGACATCAAGCACCTCTACACCTTGTGTTGCTTATTTTTTCTCCATTTACTTTCAGTCGAATGACTGGGGGTTGTGGGAAGGGAAGTGATACTTAACAGCTTTGCTGTTAAGCTCTTTGCCTCCTCCTGCTGGCCAGGAGTGATATTCCCAATTTATCAGGTAGGCATAAATTTAGTTTTTGTCTTGTGTGAGGAAATGTTAAATTTTAGAGATGGTTTTTAAGGTAGAATCATCAGGAAGTGAAACAAAGATCTGTATCAAGTGTGATCCCAAGACATTGGGCTTGTGGGGTTGGGGTAATGATGGAATTATCGACAGTTATAGAAAAATGGGGGAGGGGAGATTTTAGAAGAAGGGGGAAAATAAGGATCTTAGTTTTGGGGAGATTAAGCATAAGGTAGTGAGAAAATTCTGGGTTAGTACAGGCTACTGGCTTAGTAAGATATTTGATAGAAGAATATCATTTAAAATTAACAATGTATAAGGGATCTGAATAACTTGATAAAAAAAATATTTTAGAACAGTATGATTTTTATAGTACAGAAACTAGAATCAAATTTTAAAAAAAATGTGTATTTTTTTTTTTTTTTTTGTTGAAAGACAAATGTACCATAACATATAATTAACTTATTAGGAAGATCTCAGTATATAACAGAAAAAAAGGTTACACAGGGAATGGAAACATAAAGAAGATATTAAGAATTGTGCTTTGGAATATAAAATCATTATTATGTGTCAAAATGTTTACGAATATGCAAATAAATTATTGGATGGATATATTTATTTTTATTTCTCCCTGACTGCAGGGTCGGCTCCAGAACGAATGAAATGGGGGGGCATTTTTCTTCAAGAGGGGCCAAAGGATTTTTAAAATCACTTGTTAAAAAAAAAAAAAAGAGTATCAGTATCGTCTTTGCAGTACTGCATGTACAGTCTTGTGCTTCTTTTTTTTTGCCTGCCACAAGCCCCCCTCCCTTTGCAACCACTTCAGATCTGCTGTAACACATTAGATGAGCAGTTAAAAAGTATAAGAATGTGTGTGGGGGTTAAAATCAACTGACTAAATTTACAAAATACCACCCTTTAACCTCTAGCGCGATGTCAGCGAGCGCAGCGCTACCACATTTCAACATAGGTATAATGCTTGCCAGTGCCACTCTAGCAGTTAACAGAGTGATTTGTGTGGATGCAAAGGAAGTGAACCCAGAGATTAGGGATGGGAGACAGAGGGGAAAAGTGTAGAACTTCATAGCTGCATATCATTGCTGGGTCAGATCCACTACGCTCCTAACGTATATCTCAAGTTACAGTGTACTGTACCTCAATGGTGTAATGCACTTAAATAAGCTCCTGCCGGCATCATCCAGATTCTGCACACACTCTGCTCATGCCAACACAGAACGCTGCCTCTTCACCTCCCAGCTTGTGCAGTGTGCTACGCTCTGTGTCACCATTTTTGGATCAACCAAATAAAGCTCCAACTAGGAGTCCCCCTGCGTTGGAAATAACATCCGTCCAGTAGCCGGATTGCTCCCTCATTGGCCATGCGGCATAGCACCGGCACTTATAGCTCCCAGCCGCATGGCTGAATTTTAGTTGGCAAATGGTGGGACTCAGGGTATTTTAGGGGATTCAAAGGCACCAGTGGCGCCCTGCTGCAGGGGATAGGCGAGCACTGTCTTAAAGGACAAATCGCAATCATCTACCGCCTGACGTCATACACGCCTACTGCCGCCACCGCGCCAAGGAACACACCTCGCGCCGCCTGCCTGCACTTTTAATAAACTTGTATGTGCCCTAACAAAGGCACGCTCGCGCGCACACACACACACTTTTAGAGGTCAGGTCACGCTTTCACACATAAATATTAAAATTTAAAACATTTTATAATAAACATTTTTTGAGGGGGCACAGCATACGATTTGGGCGGGGATTGCCCCCCAATGCCCCCCCCCCCCCCCCCCCCTGGAGCCAAACCTATCTGACTGGTATGAGTCAGTTATTTTCCTACTTTTCTTGTAATATATAATACACTTATAAGTTATAATTCAATAATGTATTATCTTTTGTATGCTTTGCTTTTTATATAAGCCTATGTTAAGATACAGGTTGTATTTTAGTTTTATCTGTTATATGATTGGAAATAAATCTTTAAAAAGAAAATTAAAAAAAAATATAAACCAAATGTTTTTTTTTTAAATAATATTGACTGAATAAGATATGGGCATTACAAATGAATTGTGTAATATAGTGTTAGTGAAAGTATTTTTAGTCTCCATAATGAACCTCTTTACATTTTGCACCCCTTTTTAGTACATGCACATCTTTTTTATATATAGAGTGCACTAGTTAAGCTTTCTATATCTATCTGAAGATGAACGAAACATAAAAGTTAACTTTTTCTCCTGTTTCTTCAGACACTTTTAAGGAGTTTGAGTCACATTCCCCATGGTATTAGGTTGTATGTATGAGTCCTTTTACTTAATAACAAATGCATTATAGACTGCTGAGCGCTGTAGAGTCAGACGTCTGGGAACTTAACTTGCAATTTCTGACAGCCCAACGTTGTGCTGTTAGCGTCAGGGAAAGCATGGTGTGACACGAGCAAGATACGCAAGGAAAAGACTAACTATAGGTAAGTCAAAAAAGCTCAGGGAAATGTCAGTCAGCATAAACCCCCCACATAATAGCATTCTTCTGTTTGTGCTTAATTAGGTTTAGCACCTTGAAAACTTAGAGAAGTAATGTACTGAAAAAAAGAACAAATTGAAAAAAACATTTATAGAATGTTGATAGTTGCATTTTTCTTCTTCTTCATTTTTCTGGCTATGTTAATTTGTTTATTTCTTGGGTTATAAAAATAAAATCATTTGAGTTTGCCTAATTATGATTTTATTGTCTGAATATGTTAAATAACTTCTTAAAGAGGCATGCAAGTTAGAAATATTGATTGCTATTTAATAAAAACAAACAAAAAAACACCCCAAAACAATACTTTGCAGATTATTTTTATTATTAAATTCAAGAACCTACGTGGAATAAAGATAAACTGGAACGGTTTTTAAAATTGCACACTATATTTGACTAATGAAGGTTTCATTTAAATTACTATGTCCTTTTGAATCAGACAAGTACAGAAATTCACATGGTCAGTTCTGCTGCATCCTTTTTTTTTCTTGGAAAATGTATTCTCTATAAAAGTCTAATACTTTCTGAAGCTGTACAACTAAACATATTCTGCATGAGATAAAGATACACCATTTGTATGGAAATCACCCTAATACTTAGGTGGTAATAGATGGAAACAGATTAATAACCCTGGCCGAAGCAGTAGGGAAAATACAGTTACTCAAGAATGTCTGGTATATGTATAAGATTATACAGAGGATTAATGAAGTCTAGGCCTTTAGGTTAGGAAAGAGAATAAGCTTATTTGGTTGGCCTTTTGATGTCAGTTCTGTGTAACAAAACATGCATTACACTAAATACACTAAAGAGCAATCAATCAATCCTTAAAGGGACTCTCAAGTCAAAAATTAAAGTTTCATGATTCAGAACTTTCCAATTTACTTTCATAAACAAAATGTGTAGTCTTTTTTATATTTACAATTACTGAGCATGTGCAATAATTCACAGAATATATGTTTATGCATTTGTGATTGGCTGATGGCTGTCACATGATACAAGAGGAGTAGAAATTTGACATTACTTTTTGAACTCAGAAAAAATCTACTACTAATTTGAAATTCAGACTAAATGGTATTGCATTGTCATTTTATTTTTTATTATGTATTTGTTGATTATGTATATTATGGTTCTTTAAGGCCCAGAGATATGGACTTCCTGTTAGTTTTAAAATAAAAATACACAACTTTAATGTTCATGCAAATTTATTTTTTAAATAGTGATGATTTATGTGCAGGATTAAAAATTTCATGTGCAGGATTGAAAACAAAAATGAAGATTGCATCAAAATCTGCATGAAAGAGCATACATTGTTTGGCTGTATTAGGGACTGAGGTTTTGGGAGAGACCTTGACGTTGTACCTGGGCTTGTCCCATTTGGCCAGATGCGGTAACCAACTCTTCCATTTTGCTTTTAATCTTAGCTGAGTGCTTGCAAGTGAGTGCCAGACTTTCTCTGTGTGCTGTGTTAATTTGACTTGTAATTTTCCCTAAAGGCCTCGCACCCAGACTTGTCTGGGGTTTACTGCCTGGGACTCTGGAGATGGTACAGCTACCTGTGAGTGCTATAGAGCAGTGATTTTTAACCTTTTTTTTGCCGTGGCACACTTTTTTTACATTAAAAAATCCTAAAAAAATTAAAAAAAAATCACACATTGTAGCCAAATACAGCATATATATATACACATACACACAAACACACACATACTGTATGTATTGTGCTGTTATGCCATGCCTCCTACAAACTACCCCTGCACTGGGAGTAAAAAAACAAGAAACGTTTAAAAAATATGTCACACTGTTGTCAGTCTGCCGTGGCACACCTGAGGATCTCTCATGGCACACTAGTGTGCCACGGCACACTGGTTGAAAAACACTGCTATAGAGCACCTAGGGCTGTGCATGTTGCAGGGTCATAGGATGCGTACCCAGTCCAATCTGAGAATGCAGTCCCCTTCCGTGTTTTGTATATATATTTTTGGGTGTCAGTTTTGAGACTTTGGGCAGTTCTATTATATCAAATGAGAGTAGCCCCCATTGCATAGTTTTAGAGTGACATAGCTGCAGATTAGGACCTTTAAAATAATGAAAAACGTATACATGTTTGGTTTTAGCTGAATCCGAGGATACTAATAAACAAATTGTGAGATTTTTTTTTCTACAGTTAGAAAGCTACAGGACTTTATAAAAAAAAAAATACATAAAAAGATTATCACAATCCTTTTTATGTATTTTTTTTTCCTTTTATTTTTTGGTAATTTTACAATAATGATGTAATTCTGTGAATAAATAGCTAGTTGAAATTGTCATCCACTGAAATCTTTTTATGCCCCCCCCAAATTTTTATATATATATATATATATATATATATATATATTGCTTAGGTAAATAAAACCAAAGCAAAACAGATATCTATTTCTGTTTTAAACTGAGTGATAGCAAAAATGCTAAACATTCTTCCGTACTTTGGGTAATTGTAAAAACATTTCCATTGTTAACAATGAAATGTCTTTACTTGAATTGCCTATTACAATAATATCTATACAGTCCGTGCAAGCCTTAGAAAAGCATTACTGTCTATATATACTACTGATGGGTGTGTATGTTTATGTTTTCTGTGAAATGACTGATTCATATATCAATCTTTCTCCAGGGACATTTTTAGCTATAAAATTCACAGTGAAGGGAGTTTCCATATCCGAATTAAGGCTGCTCTCTTTTTCAGACACCTGCATTTTCATTTACTACAAATTGATTCTACTAGGTGATTCATTGAGTAGATATCTTGGAATAATTCAGTTCCTGTGGAAGCTGGAAAAACAAATAGAACATTTTGCAAACTACTGTGGTCTTATATAAGAATCAGAGACAGCTGTTTAGTGTAATGTTTCAGTTATGTCTCTCAATATAGTCAAAGCTTGCTGGAGTTTACTGTTCTTGGACCTGGACTGCAGAAATCAGAACTCAGTATTCAGCACGATCCACTATTCCTTGAACGGGTGGGCCCACAACAGATGTTTCAATTGTCTCTTTGAGTTGGTCGCCTGCCAATATTGTTTAGTATTGCTTCCAATTTCTCTTCTATGTAGTTCCGCTGTTATTCAAAAAAAAAAAAAAAAATGCTTAATATTTTGTATTCCACAACATAAATAATTTACTATTCAGGTTATTTGTAAAAAGAAGATAAAATATGTTAACATTTTAATTAAACCCACTTTCTAGAAAAACGAAACAAAAAAAAAAACAAAAAACACTTTCTAATGTATTATAATGTATTTTACAAAATATATTAGCTCAACTTTTTAAATATTTACATAAATTTCAGACTGATCCATAGTTTGTTTTTGTCACTGTTGATGTTGGTGTACTCAGTTTATTACAAGAACATACATCAATAATAGAAAATAATGTATTCCCTTTTTTTTTTTTACAAATTGTAACATTGTATAGTATGGTATTGTAATTTGTCAGACAATAAGATGGACTTCTTTTAACATCTTATTATATCTGTGTTTGAGTTAGTTGCCAGTTATTAAGATGAATGGGCTTCAGCATTATATCCCATCTGGAACCTAAGAGGTAACACACACTTTATCTTTAAAAAAACTGTAAGTAACATGGTGAAACGTACGTTGGATACTCAGCCAGCCTCACAGCATACGTCATGATTAGGGGCGTTGCAGAACAACAGGAGTCATAGCAGTTTTACAGTGGAGCTGCTCTGCTATATAATCTGATACCATCAATTGGTTTAAACAGTTGTTTCATCCTACTTGTTATACTAAGTGGTAAACTATCATAGTGACATTCATATGCTTACTAGATAGTGGCCTTTTATGTATGTTTTCAATATTTTATACATTTTAATAAATTGGATACAATCATCTTTGCAGATGTTCGTGCAGATATTACTGTTTACCTGACAGTATAAACTCATGTATGCAACACTCTAAGAGCTCTTATAACCCTATTTTTCATGAGTTGCCTTCTGGCCAACTTTTCTGCATGATTTATTATATACAGCATAACACTATTGAACTCTTATTTTGAAGCACGAATTCCGGAAACATATTAAGTTCACATATCCTGGATGTGTATTATTGACATTGAATTATTCATTGTATTTGTCATATTACTTTTATTTATATACTTTGTAGATTTTGTGATTTTTGGTGTGAACATTTATTTATTTATATATATATATATATATATATATATATATATATATATATATATATATATATATATATATATATATATATATATTCTAAATAAAAGCTCTGTTGAAGTAGTGTTAACCTCAGTGTTTATATATATATATATATATATATATATATATATGTGTGTGTGTTAATAGGTATGTGTGCACATAAATATATTTACACATATAAACACATAAATACACGTGTATATACCTGTATACATTCACACATACAAATATTTAGACATATATATTCTTTGGAGGAAACCTTTTCAATATAAAACATATTTTTTTATAAAAAATGTTTATATATGAGTGTAATACTTTATTTTAATATGTTTTACATGTGTTTTGTAAAACTTTTATTTCTTTCCTAAAATATAGTGACTCCACAACGTCATAATTTACTGTTGGGAATATCACTCCTGGCCAGCAGGAGGAGGCAAAGAGCACCACAACCAAGCTGTTAAGTATCACTCCCCTTCCCATAAACCACAGTCATTCTCTTTGCCTTTGTGCATGAAGAAGGTGAAGTTTTGGTGTCTGAAAAAAATTGGATTTACTTTGCTTCAAGCAAGATTTTTTCTAGTATAGAAAGCCAGAGTAGGTTTACTCTGTTCTTTCCCCCTTTTCAAGGATTTGGCATAGCCGTAGGCCACGTTAATCTCTTCAGTAGAGTAGTGGTGGCTTTAAAGCAGTTAGGAACTTGTTAGGTGGGCGTCACTGCGTTTTCTTAACATCTTGCTGCCCTTGTATAGAAAGCCAGAGTAGGTTTACTGTGTTTTTTCTTTTTTCTGTGAGGAGCGGCGTCCTCTCATACCGGGTAGGCTGTCCTCCTGCCGGACGGCTAGCTGCAGATAAGTGCCTTTTGTCTTCTGGGGCTAGGAGGCTGGCACTGAAGGGGTTAACCTTTTAAAAAGACTGCATATATTTTGGGACTAGAACCCTGTTGAAAGAGTTAAAATTGGGCAGTTGCAGGCACTCTGTAATGTGAATTAAGAGACAGGGGTTAATCTCTTTTATGAAAGGAAAGAGTTAACTCTTAGATAATCTCTATTTATTTGTCTCATGATATACACTTTTCCATTAGTTCCGGTCATAGTAGGAACTGCAGTAGTTTTATGGGGCACTTGAATTTTTACTGTTGCGATGTTAGCCGTTTTCTGTAGCTGAGTGCTACAGGAAGCGGTTTCATTTTGTCTCTTCTTTTCCGGATGGAGGCGCGCCTTTAGACTAGTGGCGCAGCTTCACAAGCCGGTCATGTGACCTCTGAGCCACTCCTGATATAAGTAGTTACGGAGCGGTTGCACAACTGGGAGAAGCGTGTCTCTTCACACGGTCACTGAGAGGGGGCAGGTAAGCACCTCAGTCATAGACTGAGGTGTAGAGGTGCACATACTGAAATTGTATTGTCACATATTGAAATATTTATCTTCTGAAGGCAAAATATTTTACTACATGTGTTAAGAGAAGGGGCCATTCTTTAGACAAGCCTTAATTCCCATATTGAGTATAGCAGTTTGTGCTTCTAAGTACATCGTTTTTACCGCAATTTTTTATTTAAAGAGACACAGTACCAAAATAAAAAATACAAAATTATTTATTTTTTTCAGATTTAATTTGCCAATATTTTCCCTGCATCATGGATCAGGATCCTGCTCCTATGGACAGGTGTATCCTTTGTTTGGATAGTCAAGTGGTACCACCCTTGCAATTTTTGTTCCTTATGCATAGAGAGGACTTTAAAAAATAAAGATAAACTTTTTGTCTATGAGCCAAATGTCTCAGGCTTTGCCACAGCTTTGTCCTCAACCGTCCCAAGCCTTAATGGCGTCACATGCAGTGCCCTGCGGTTCCTCTCAATCTCCTGGAGGAGTTTATTTGCAAGCAGAAATTGCTGCCCATGTATCCTCTGTGGAATTCGCTGCCATTTCCATGCTTCAGGGAAAATGCAAGAGGAAATTTAAAGATTCAGATAGTAAGGTTTCTGCTCCAGTTTCGGCTACACAAGTTGCCCTTTCTCATAAGTCTGATAACTAAAATACGTTGATAGCCTCTGAGGGTGGAATCTTAGATTTGGACACTATAATTCCTTCATCTGATGCTGAAGTTGTATCCTTCATATTTAAGCTTGAAAACCTCCATGCTCTGTTAAAGAAGGTTTTGGCTACTCTGGACGACTCCGATACCCCTGTCGCTGTCAACCCTAGGAAATCTAGTAAACTTATAAATACTTTGATGGTTTTTCCTGTACCAGACCGTGCTATGAAGATTATAGCACAGGAATGGGAGGTCTGGGATTCTTTTTTTCCGCGTCTCCTACCTTTAAAAAGATGTTTCCTGAGACTGACTCTATTAAACAGTCGTGGCAAACGTTGCCTAAAGTAAAAGGGGCCATTTCTACTCTGGCTAAAATAACTACTATTCCTATTGAGGATAGCTGTTCCTTTAAGGATCCAATGGACAAGATGCTGGAGGCTTATTTGAAGAAAATGTATGTTAATCAAGTTCTCCAATGGCAACCTGCAGTGTGTATTGCCACTGTGACAAGTGCTTCAGCCTATTGGTTTAATGCCTTGTCTGAGTCTCTTCAGGTAGAGACTTCCTTAGAGGAGATCCAAGACAGGATTAAGGCTCTTAAGTTAGCCAATGACTTTATTACTGACACTTCCATGCAAGTTATTAAATTGGGAGCTAAAATATCTGGTTTCATTGTGCTAGCACGCAGAGCATTGTGGCTGAAATCTTGGTCAGCCAATGTTTCATCTAAGTCCAAGCTTTTGGCGATCCCTTACAAGGGTAAGACCTTGTTTGGACCCGTTCTGACAGAAATTATTTCTGATATTACGGGTGGGAAAGGGTCTTTTCTTGCACAAGACAAGAAGAATAGACCGAAAGGACGTCAGAGTAATTTTCGTTCCTTTCGTAACTTCAGAGGAAAGTCTTTCCCTTCCTCTTCCAAGCAGGAACAGTCCAAGTCTTCTTGGAAACTCAGTTAGTCTTGGAACAAGGGGAAGCAATCAACGAAACCTGAAGCTGACTCTAAATCAACATGAAGGTTTTGCCCCCGATCCGGGAGTGGATCAATTGGGTGGCAGACTGTCTCAGTTTTTGCAAGCTTGGAAATTAATGTACTTATAATTGTATTCACTAATTTCTTTTTTTGACACTGCTAATAAAACAGTTTATTTGGCATTGAGGTTGAGATTGATTCTATACTTTGGCAGAGACCTTAGCAATTTAAGTGACAGTTGTTCTTATAACACTGTCACTCTAGGTGTTTTTACACTGTGTATTTTTTGTGGCAAGAGTGCTAATTATAAGTACATTAAATTCTCTTCTTTTTTTATATATATATTTTTACTTAAGCACTGGTCTAATTGACTTTTTGCCCAATTTTCATTACTTTTTTTGTTTAGATGTTCTAATAACTTTAATAATTTCAGTATGTTTGGCAGCAGACAGTGCTGTTTCATATCTATGTTTGTCTCTTTTCAGCATTATATTTGACTTTATACGAATTTATATGACTGTTCTTACGACTTTTCAATTAATGCATTTTGGGTTTCATTACAAATGGAGAGCTAATTTAATGCACGCCCATAAACGGGCAAATTTGCCCATTTACAGGCACGCAATACTACTCGCGGTAACAATTTAGTACTCAAGAAATTAATCAGTGTTCAGACCTCTGGTTAATTTTTTATATGTCCCCCAAATGCCCCCAAAATAACATGTAAGGTCTATTTAAAAAAAAAAAGTGGGGTGTTCCCTATAAACATATGTATATGCTTATATACATACAGTATATATTTATGTGTTAATATGTGTATATGCACATACAGTATTAACACATAAATATATATATTCATATATATATACATTTTTCAGCCCATTGCTGCATGACTTACCCCGTTCTCTGCACTAGTTCTCCCATTTGAGCCTATGGAAGTGCACGCTTGTATTACAAAGTGGAGTGCAAATATCGCTTTAGCAAAAGCAATATTTTGTGATCCACTTTTAATTTGGCCCTTTGTGTTTTGTTGATCTGAATGAAATCTTTAAAGGGACATACAACACTGAACATAAATAGGGCTATGGAGCCCTAGTTTAATGATGATTGAAAAAGTTTCAATATAAAAAATAATCCTTCTTTATTATTTACCTCAGAGAACCTGTTTCAAAGCACAGATACATTCTAATTGGTGCATATCTATTGTGCATGTGTTTCACTGACAGTTAAGATGTTGTACGGTGCAAACACAAGACAATATTTATTTATTCAGAGATTGGCTGTGGGGCTGCAAAAAAAATGATGTTGGAGATAAATATATAGATGGAGTTTTTTTATCAGTTTCCTTGGACAAACTAGTCACAAACTTATATTCAAAGCACCAAAACTACCTTGTTGGCCTAACAGTCTGGCGGTCTGGCAATATTTTCTAAAAAAAAGGGGGGTGGACCCGCGAAGTGTAGTGAGTGGCAATGTGTCTTACATAGGATACGTCAGCTAAACATTGCCATTATCGCCACTTGTCGGCACTTTCAGCAGGCAGGGGAGGTGCCGTATTTGAAGTTTTCCTACACATCGCAGACAGTGTGGTCACTGAAACCAAACACGGTTTCTTAGTCAGAAAATACTTCAATTAATGCCTGTGTGACCTAAGTCTAACTACACCTACACGAACTGCCTCACACTGTAAAGTCTTGCCACTGAAAAGGTGGTGAGAAAGACATGGTGACACCCTACTCTTAACCTGTACTTCAGAGATTGATTGGGATACATTGCCAGCAGTTCAATATATTTCAAAGTACAGGTTACTCCCCCTGGAACGCCCAACTAACTCCCACATAACAACTACACCTACGTTATACTATAGCTACCCTCCCCTGAAATGCCCAGCTAACTCCCTTATACTGCCTACACCTACATCATGTCTTCCCTATACTCCTCATACTCCACATACTCATGCAGTGACCAAACGCGTCTGCACAACCGGTTGATTTTACGTGTGCTGGTATACCTGCTATGTGTTTTTAACTTTACGCAATAAACTTCAAGATTTTACTCCTTTGTGTGGATTACATTTGTAAGCTGCAGTGCACTTCACTTTTGGACTTGTGCTTTTTGGTGTGTGGAGCAGAGATGCTTTATGGGAGGTCAGTTGCTCCAGATATGTGTGAGGTGATTTCTGTGAGTGCTTTCACACACAGCAACCTTCCTGTACTTTTTCTTCCCAATACTCCCCCTTCCCGAGTAACTCCCACAGAACGCCTACACCTTACTAATAAAGTATACAACAACAAAAAACAACTACAGGAGCTATATTTACGTTACATTTATATTCTCTTCATCATCATCATGGCGGCAGTCCTCTTTTTCCATCTTCTTTCTTCCATCTTCAGTCTTCCTTCTTCTTCTATCCGATCCTTCTTTTCTTCTTGTAGAGGTCCTCTTCATGCGGTCACCGTCGCACACTGAAGCTTGGATGCAAGTTTCCTCCTTATATAGGGGTGCCCTTGCATTTCTATTGGCGGATTTTTGAATGCTTAGTCCAATTCATTAATTTGAATAAAACCTTTTGGAAATGAAAGGGCACCCCTATATAAAGAGGAACCTTGCATTCAAACTTCAGTGTGCGGCAGTGACCGCATGAAGAGGACCACTGCAAGAAGAAAAGAAGATAAGAATAATAGATGGATTGGATTGAAGAAGGAAGATTTTTATAGTTTAGGATTTTTTTTCTAAAAGAGCTGTGCCACTTTAGGGCAATACCCTACTAAATGCCTTTTTCAGGGCAATTTTTTTTAGACTAGGGATTTTTTTGGGCAGAAAAAGAGCTGTGGGCACTGCCCTACCAAGTGCACTTCTAAGAGCAATGCCCTAACAAATGCCCTTTTCACTGCAATCTTTTTTTAGGATAGGGTTTTATTTTAGTTTAGGTTTTTTTTTTTTAGATTAGGCTTTTTGTGGTGGGGTGGGGGGGGGGTTACTTGTTTTGTACAATGGGGTTGCAGTATTTTTTTTTAAAAAAAGAGCTGTGACACTTTAGGGAAATGGCTTACAAAAAACCCTTCTAAGGGCTATTGTTATAGAAACTTTTAGTGTTTAGGGTTTTCTATTTTGCGTGGGTTTTATTCTAAAGGGGGGCTTAGCTTTAGTATAGGCATAACTGTGGGTTTTTTATTTTTGGTAGTGTTGTTTTTTTTTTTCTGTAATGTTAGGGTTTGCTATTTTTTGTAAATTTAGTGTTTATTTTTTGTAACTTATGGGTTTTTAGCTTAGAGGTGGGTGTGAAGGGGTTAGATGTTAGGTAGTTAAGTAGTGTAGGTGTAGTTTGTGCCGGGGGGTTGTGGTGGTATAGGGGTTGATAGGTTAGGGGTCTTGGCAGTATAGGGTTAAGTAGTGTAGGGGGTATTTGTGGTAGGCAATTAGTGGTGTAGGGGTTAAGTAGTGTAAGGGATGTTTGCGGTGGGCTATTGGCGGCATAGGGGTTAAGTAGTGTAGGGGGTGTTTTCAGTTGGCAGTATAGGGTTTGAAAGGTTAGGACGTTTATTGTGGTGGGCTATTGGCGGTTTAGGGGTTAGTTAATGCAGGATTCATTTGCGGTGGGGGGTTATGGCTCTTTAGGGGCACATAGGTATAGTTATTAGGCTTGGTGCAATATATTTAAAAGGGATCCTTTACTTTACATCGCCAATGTCGGTGCCGATACTGCTTGGAATATTTTGCCAGCATCACCACCCATAGCAATGTATAGTAAAACGCACCTCTGCAATGCTGTCTTTAAAGGTTAATGTCAGCACTTTTTAATATTTTGCCGGCATTTTCAACATTGCATTGAATACCTTTTGAATATATAACCGCCTTGCAGCCCTTTCGATCATCGAGGTCAGAGGCTTAACTACTCTACAAACCTAAGAAAAAATGTCTCAGTAGAAAACAAAAAGTATCCAGAACCCATAGTATAAAGTACATAGTGACAGCAGAGAGAGAGACTTCTAAAAAAAAAAAAGTATAACATTCCATTGCTTTTGATTATTTTGAGATATACACAAAATACTCTGTATCCACAAAGTAATAAAAGAAAAATCTAGAGTGTGATGTTGAACAATGAAGTCAGTTTTACTAATTTAGGATACGGATATATATATATATATATATATATTTTGTATAAAATAGTAACAATTATTTTTTGTGGGCTATTTCAGAATCTTTATAAAGGATCTGGGTCACATGTGTTGCTTCCTGAAAATTCATCATGTTACGCACAAAACATTTTTTGGACAGGAAAAGCTTAAAATTGCTGAGGAAGCCAGACTAGCCCCACGCCTTAGAAACACTCCTGAGCCGCTTGAAAAAAATAGACTTTTGGCTTATCTATTGTATGAAAGAAATTCCTTCCAGACACACAATGATTCAATACCAAACTCTTTCAAAACAAAGAGCAAACAGGTCATCATTTCTGTTTTAGTAATTTAAATACGGCAATTGAGAGTACAGTAGTTTGATTATAATGCACAACAGTTTAGCTTATGGAATATCCATCTGCTTAATGTTAAATGCTATCATTTTTATCAACTAGAGTGAATAATTTAATGATAAACTATGACTTATTCCAAACTGACAATAAAACAACAAATAATACCAATTAGTCTGGTGATCTATCTACAGTTATACGGAATATCATATCAACTTTAAATATATATAATATATTTTTTATTCAAGATGAAAAATAAATTATCTTCAAATTGTGGCATATTTCCAAAAATAATGAAAAATATGTTGAGATATATTTTATAAAAATAAAAAAATTAATTTGTAATTTTTGTATTACTAACTATAGTGGTTGAAGACATAGGAAAAGTATCTCATTGGAGTATGTCCAACTGCAATGATTCAGAGGTACATGGCCGGTGATTGCTAGTGTTGCATAATTGCCACTTCTCATTGGCTGACCAAACCTGTCCGGCTAAGGAGCTGCAAGGTTTCAGGCACTAAGCTGGACTTTAATTATGTGTTTAACCCCTTTGCATGGAGTTAAACACATAGCACTGGGTGGGATATCAATATCGCTGGACCACTCTAAAATTAGTGCTCAAATTGATATTACAAGTCCATGGTAAAACAGATTTACCAGAGAAGGTTTAGTGCGGCCGACAACACTTTGGCATGCCCTATTCTTTCAATGGATATCACAACTGTAGTTAATATATTTCATACTACAAGTTGAAAGTTCTGGCAAAATAGCGCTAAAAAATTAGTGTGACCTAAGACCTGAAGTAAAGTGTTAGGGTCAAAAACAAAATTTATGCTTACCTGATAAATGTATTTATTTTCTTAAATGGTGAGTCCACAACATCATCATTTACTGTAGGCAAAGAGCACCACGGACAAGATGTTAAGTATCCCTCCCCTTCCCACAAACCCCAGTCATTCGACCGAAGGGAAATGGAGAAAAAGGAGTAACACAGAATGTAGAGGTGCCAGAGGTTCAGTCGAAAATAACGGTCTTAAAATAAAGGGCAGGGTCGTGGACTCACCATATCCGGAAATCAATAAATTTATCAGCTAAGCATAAATTTTGTTTTCTTTCCTAAGATATGGTGAGTTCACTACGTCATAATTTACTGTTGGGAACCAATACCAAAGCTAGAGGACACAGATGACTAGGGAGGGACAAGACAGGTAGACCTAAACAGAAGGCACCACCGCTTGAAGAACCTTTCTCCCAAAGGAAGCCTCAGCCGAGGCAAAAGTATCAAATTTTGAAACAGTACGCAAAGAGGACCAAATTGCAGATTTGCAAATCTGTTCCACAGAAGCTTCATTTTTGAAAGCCCAAGAAGAAGAGACAGCCCTAGTGAAATGAGCTGTAATTCTCTCAGGAGGCTGCTGACCAGCAGTCTCATAAGCAAAACGAATTATACTTCTCAACCAGAGAGAAAGAGAAGAAGCAGTAGCTTTCTGACCTTTGCGTTTCCCAGAGAAACAAACAAACAGGGCAGAAGACTGGCAAAAATCACGCAAATCACGCATGCACAACATCCAAATTGTGAAACAAACGTTCCTTATGAGAAGAAGGACTAGGACATAGTAAAGGAACAACAATTTCCTGATTAATATTTCTGTCCGAAACCACTTTAGGAAGAAAACCTAACTTAGTACGAAGAACCACCTTATCAGCATGAAAGATAAGATAAGGCGAATCACACTGCAATTTCTTCTGCACTGTCTGAGCAGAAGAAATAGCAAAAAGAAACAAAACCTTCCAAGATAACAATTTAATATCTATGGAATGCAATGACTCAAATGGAGCCTGCTGCATAACTTTAAGAATAAGGTTAAGGCTCCATGGAGGAGCAACAGACTTAAACACAGGCCTGATTCTGACCAAGGACTGACTAAAAACTTGCACATCTGGCACGTCTGCCAAACGCTTGTGTAACAAAATAGATAATGCAGATATCTGACCCTTCAGAGTACTGACTAACAAACCCTTCTCCAGACATTCCTGAAGAAAGGATAAAATCTTAGGAATCCTGACCCTACTCCAAGAGTATTCAAAAATCCAGCAAACGTCCAGCACTGAGGGTACTGTGTGCAAGCCACGGGGGCACCATGAACCCCTCCAAATATGCAAAAAAATCCAAGAGTGTGGCAGCACAACAAAAAAAAACAGCAGAGCAACGTTTCGGGAGTGTTTCCCTTTGTCAAGCTTGACAAAGGGAAACACTCCCAAAACTTTGCTCTGCTGTTTTTCCTTGTGTGTTCAAATAAAATTTGTTGTGCTGCCACACTCTTGGATTTGTTTGCCTACTCCAAGAGTAGCCATTGAATTCACACCAAAAAAGATATTTACGCCATATCTTATGGTAAATCTTTCTAGTAACAGGCTTGCAAGCCTGAATCATGGTCTCAATGACCGACTCAGAAAAACCACACTTAGAGAAAACTAAGCGTTCAATCTCCAAGCAGAAGGTCCTTTCTCAGAGGTAATCTCCAAGACATCTCCACTAGGTCTGCATACCAGATCCTGTGAAGCCACACAGGAGCTATTATAATTACAGATGCTCTCTCCTGCTTGATACAAGCAATGACTCATGGAAGGAGAGCAAACGGAGGAAATAGGTATGCTAGACTGAAATCCCAAGGAACCGCCAGAGCGTCTATCAGGGCGGCCTGCGGATCTCTTGACCTTGAACTGTACCTTGGAAGTTTGGCGTTCTGCTGAGACGCCATAAAATCTAGCTCCAGCACCCCCCATTTGAGAATTAAGCTGGAGAACACCTCCGGATGGAGTGCCCACTCCCCGGGATGAAAAGTCTGTCTGCTCAAGAAATCCGCTTCCCAGTTGTCCACTCCTGGAATGTGGATGGCAGATAAACAGCAATTGTGAGCTTCTGTCCACTGAATAATCTGAGCCACCTCCTTCATGGCTATTGAACTCCAAGTTCCTCCCTGGAGGTTATGTTGTCTGACTTGAACTTGATAAACCGGGCTAAGGACAACTGAGGCCAAGCCATCAGAGCATTGAAAATTGCTATCAACTCCAAGATGTTTATGGGGAGAGCAGACTCTTCCCGAGTCCAAAGTCCCTGCAAATTTAACGAGTCCCAGACTGCTCCCCAGTCCAGTAGGCTGGTTTTCCTTGGTCACAATCACCCAGGAAGGTCTCCGAAAGCATGTGCCCTGAAACAGATTTTCCTGAGAAAGCCACCACTGGAGAAAGTCTATTGTTGACTGATCCAGATCTATCCTCTGCGACAGATCCACATGATCCTCATTCCATTGTCTGAGCATGCATAACTGCAGAGCTCTCAAATGGAATTGAGCAAAGGGAATAATGTCCATGCAAGCAACCATCAGACCAATTACCTCCATACACTGAGCCACTGATGGCCAAACAGTAAACTGTAGAGAGAGACCAGAAGTTTGGCTCTTCTGACCTCTGTCAGAAATATTTTCATCAATAGGGAATCTATTATGATCCCTAAGAAAACTACCCATGTAGCTGGAACAAGGGAGCTCTTTCCCAGATTTACTTTCCATCTGTGGGAACGTAGAAAAGACAACAAGATCTCCGTGTGAGATTTTGCTTGTTGAAAATATGGCGCCTGAACCAATATGTCGCCCAGGTAGGGCGCCACTGTAATTCCCTGAGACCGGATAACTGCCAAGAGAGCCCCTAGAACCTTTGAGAATATTCTGTAAGCTGTGGCAAGGCCAAACCGAAGAGTCACAAACTGAAAGTGTTTGTTCAGAAAGGCAAATCTCAGAAATTAGTGATGATCCCTGTGAATGGGAACATGAAGGTACGCATCCTTTAGGTCTGTGGTCGTCATGAACTGACCCTCTTGCACTAAAGGAAGAATGGAGCAGATAGTCTCCATCTTGAAGGACGGTACTCTGAAAAACTTGTTTAGACACTTTAGATCTAGAATATGTCGGAAATTTCCTCTTTTTTTGGGAACCACGGACAGATTGGAATAGAAACCTAGACCCTGTTCCTGTACTGGGACTGGAACTATCACTCCCAGGGAGGAAAGATCCTGTACACATTTCAAGAACGCCTCTCTTTTTATCTGGTCTACAGATAATCTTGAGAGGTGGAACCTGCCCCTGGGAGGAAAAGTCTTTAATTCCCATTTGTAACCCTGAGATACTATGTCCACAGCCCAGGGATCTGGGACATATAGTGTGTTAATGCAAATAAACAACAAAAACTAAGTTACAAAAATAATCAAACAAAAAATCATACAATTTCCTGGCTTATTGCACTCGAAAGACTGTAGTCCAAGAGAGGTGTAATAATGTGATACTGTTGCCACCACATGTATCGAACAAAAACAAATTGAAAAAGATACAAAGTGGCTATTAAACAGGGAAGCTTCAAACCACATATGATGCTGTTCCAACTGAAATTATTAGTTATATCAAAAACCTATTTTCAGTATTTAACTTTATTACTTTTACAATATACAATATATTGAATATGTGTCGACTCTGAATTAAGAATTTTTTCTTAATAAAAGTCAACCTAAATTTCAGTGATATTTTACAAGAGATATGATTTTCTGTGCCATCAAGGTATTCACTATTTGTGCAGTTTGACATTCAACCCCCCCCCCCCCCCGTCCTCTCTCTATTTATGAAAGTAGGAAAATATTTGGACATCAACATATGCTGATTATTTTATTGCAGAGCATAATAGTAATTGCATCACTTTCCAGATGGTGTAAAAGGTAAGGAAAAGTTACATTTTCCTACCCCGAGAATATGATTTGACTTCATTACATACAAAACCATAGATTTGTGCTGTATTTAGCTTTAGGCAATAGCAGAAGCTGTTAATAGTAACAGTGGAGTGTTATTGCAATGGAAAAATAAAAATGAGATCTGTTATAAAAAGTATTCTGCCTGGATAAATGAGTGATCTAATAGGAGCCTTTACAGATTAACAAATAGGAATTGTTTTATTGCAAGTGGTGTGTGCTGTGTAAATGATTAGTGTAAGTGTAAAAACTATTTATATATAATTGTGATGTCATAATGCAAATAAATATTATCCTTTTATATTCAGTGAGAGACATCTTATGGAAGTGGGAATTGAAGTGTATGATTTTTACACTGTACCACACTTTAGCTTACCTCAACTGTGCTCCTAAAGGGGTTTTTGTCAGTTCCAAAATTATACGAAAGGAGATTGCACTAGATGTGATAAAGTAGAGAGTGAAAACTAAGGTACATGCACAATATATTTGTTTGCAAAGAAATTCTCATAGCTTAGAATCCAGGGGTGCCGGTGACATCACCACGCCCATGTGTGGTGATGGTGATGTCACCGAGGCCCAGAAACTGGAAGTGCCAGGCAGCTGCACAGGACTTAAGGGAGCTGGATGGGGGGTATTTAAAATCCTCTATCTCACCTCCCTTTAAGGGACATTATACACTATAAAAAATACATAAAAAATGCTAGATAGAATGATGCATCCAAAGAAAAGATGAGTCTGAGAATAACATGTAGATGTATTTTTTAAAGTTTCATTAGTTGTTTTAATATTGACAAAATATGTGTAAGGTTTTAGTATCTATAAAAAATGGGAGCTGCCATGCTGTAACTTAGGTTACCTTCTCTGCCAATTAGAGACAATTCTAAATAGAGTGTGCAGCCAATAGCTTTGTGGAATATAAAAGTGTTCTGCACTAACAGGAACTGAAATGCTCACAATTTCAGGCTAGAATAACGGGAGAGGGACAAAATAAATAATGAAAGTATACTGCAGAGTTATATATAATGAAAACAATGGGATTCGCACTATCACAACTGAGTATTTCTCAGTAAATGTTCATAAATGTCCAGTTCAACACCATGAAGACCACCCTCTTAAGGCCTCAGGATACAATATAACAGAAGGCAAGGTTTAGAACATAACATCCTGACGCAAAAAATGTATACATTTTTGACACCAACACATCCCCTAATACCTGTGTTTTATGTTTGTCAGGGTGCAAGGAATCAGACTGAGACGAGAAGTGCAAAAATAATCACACTTTTATTAATAACAAAAAATAATAAAAAGTCCACAAGTCAAATAACAAGCCAGGAGACAAAGCCAGAGCTGGTAGTCAGACGAGCCGAGTCAGGTACCAGGAGGGACATCAGACAGCCAGGTAATACACATGAACAGGAACTCACAAACAGGTCTGAGACAAAGCAAGGGCAATGCATACTGAACAGAGGCCCTTTAAATAATAATCGATGACATCCCAATTCTGAGACTGCAACCTGTCTCACACGGATGATGTACAACAGTCTGGCCATAAGAGGGCGTGCACGAAATGAGCAGCATCACACAGTCTGCACCAGATTCAGCAAGAAAAGGTAAGCAAAATGGCTGCCAGCAGCACATGGCAAACAAAGCAGGGAAAAAACCCTGACAGTACCCTCCCCTCAACGACCTCTCCCCCGCAGGAGGACAAAAGGCTTTTTGGGGAAATAGGCATGGAGGAGGGCGGCAGCATGAACATCAGAGGAGGGAACCCACGAACGCTCCTCAGGACCGTAGCCCCTCCAGTGAACCAAATACTGTACGCGGCCCCTGGATAAACGAGAGTCAATAATGCTGCTGAACTCATATTCTTCATGGTTGTCAACAGAGATAGGACGGGGACGAAGCAACACAGTGGTAAACCGATTACAAACCAATGGTTTCAAGAGGGAGACATGAAAAACTTTGGAGATGTGCATTGCAGGTTGAAGGTCAAGACTGTAAACCACAGGATTGACCTATCGGAGTATTCAAAAAGGACCAACATAATGAGGAGCCAGTTTATTGGAAGGCACACAAAGTTAAAAGTTTCGAGAGGACAGCCAAAGCCTCTCACCAACCTGGTAGGAAGGTGCGGACAGACGCCTATGATCAGCCTGGAACATTTGGCGCTGCATAGAACGATGAAGGCAATACTGAATCTGCACCCTCGTGGAACGGAGTTGCCGGAGATGCTCCTCCAAAGCCGGAATACCCTGAGACATGAATGAATCGTGCAACAAGGATGGTTGAAACTCATAATTCGCCATGAACGGGGATAACTGGGAGGAAACATTAATAGCACTATTACGAGTGAACGCTGCCCAAGGTAACAGTTCAGACCAATTATTGTGGTGATCTGAGACATAGCAACGGAGGAACTGTTCCAGAGCTTGATTAGACTGTTCCGCAGCCCCATTGGATTGAGGGTGGTATGCCGAGGAGAAGGAAAGGATGCCCATTTGAGCACAAAAGGAACGCCAAAATCTGGAGACAAACTGGCTACCCCAGTCCGAGACTATCTTCTTGGGTAACCCATGTAAACTGAAGACCTCCCAGGCAAAAATTGAAGCAAGCTCCTGAGCGGTAGGCAGCTTCTTCAAGGGAATGCAATGTGACATTTTAGAAAAATGGTCAACCACCATTAGGAAAACAGTATTGCCATTGGAAACAGGGAGCTCGACAATGAAGTCCATGGACACTCACCATTAGCAATAGGTTGAAGAAGATCCACAGGAAGACATCGAGTCTTATGCACAAACTGAGCAGGAGGCAACATACGCAGCAACATCAGAACGAAGACCTGGCCACCAGAATTGTCGACAGATCATGCCCGGGTGACCTGCGGCTTTAGGATAGTGGTAAGTGTGCAAAAGTTTAATTTGAAGATTCTCAGGAACAAAGCACTTACCACTAGGTTTCTCAGGAGGTTCATTGGTTTGTGCAGCCAGGATCTCCTCCCCCAAGGGAGAAGTCAAATTAGTACGTATGGTAGCCAAAATATGATCAGGAGGTATAACTGGAGTAGGTGCAGACTCCTCCTTGGACAGAGGCAAAAATTTCGAGAGAGGGCATCAGCCCTAACAATCTTACTACCAGGCAGTTAGGAGACCACATAATTAAACTGAGACAAAAATAGTGCCCATTTGGCCTGTCAGGGCGACAAACGTTTTGCTTCGGATAGATAACTTAAATTCTTGTGGTCAGTAAGAATGAGCACTGGTACGCTAGTACCCTCGAGAAGATGCCTCCATTCCTTGAGTGCCAAAATTATGGCCAGTAATTCCCTGTAGCCAATTTCATAATTGCACTCTGCCGGAGACAATTTCTTAGAGAAGAAACCGCATGGATGCAAGGAACCGTCAGGCGTAGGACGTTGAGACAGGAGGGCACCTACTCCAGTCTCAGATGCATCGACCTCAAGAACGAAATTCAGGACAGGGTTAGGATGAGCCAGTACTGGAGCAGCAGCAAAGGCAGTCTTAAGACTATCAAAGGCCTTAATGGCAGTAGTTGACCAATGGAGTGGATCATTTTCTTTACGGGTTATGTCTGTGATAAGTTTGACCAAGGAAAAAAAGGTTTTAATAAACTTTATATAGTAATTATCAAAGCCCAAAAAAACGTTGAATAGAGGGAAGACTAACTGGGTGAGGCCACTGCAGAACTGCAGACAACTTGTCAAGATCCATGGAGAACCCTGCAACAGAGATCCCATAACCTAGGAAGGTTACTTGAGACTGATGGAATTCACATTTCTCGAGTTTACAAAACAGGCTATTCTCACGTAGTCTCTGAAGTACCCGTGTGACATCAGAACAATGAGCCTCAAGTGTGGGTGAGTGTATGAGGATGTTGTCTAAGTACACCACAACACACTGTTGCAACATATCTCGTAGGACATCATTAATAAATTCCAGAAAAAACAGCAGGAGCATTACATAGACCAAAGGGCATTACAAGATATTCATAATGCCTGCTCCTGGTGTTAAATGCTGTTTTCCATTCGTGGCCCTTCTTAATCGTAACGAGATTGTATGCTCCTCTCAAATCAAGTTTAGAAAAGACCGTAGCACCATGAGGCAGTCAAAGAGGTCCGTAATGAGTGGAATAGGGTAAGCATTCTTAATGGTAAGACGATTAAGACCCCTATAATCGATGCACGGTCTTAACTCGCCACCCTTTTTTCTTCACAAAGAAGAAGCCAGCCCCTGCAGGAGAGCAGGATTTGTGAATTATCCCTCACGACAGAGTATTAGTATTACTTTCTTGTCTATTCTTGTTCTAAGAAATGAAGGCTATTCCATGCGAGAAATTTCCAAGAAAATGAAGATCTCGTACAACAATATGTACTACTCTGTTCACAGAACAGTGCAAGCTGGCTCTAACTAGAATAGAAAGAGGAGTGGGAGTCCCTTGGAGCACAACTGAGCAAGAAGACACATACATTAGAGAGTCTAGTTTGAGAAACAGATGTCTCACAGGTCCTCAACTGGCAGCTTCAATAAATAGTACCTGCAAAGCACCATTCTCAACGTCAACAGTGAAGAGGCAACTCCGGGACGCTGGACTTCTAGGCAGAGTTGCAAATAAAAAGTAATTTCTCAGGCTGTCCAATAAAAAGAAAAGATAAAGTGGATCAAAATAACACAGACACTGGATATAGGAAGATTAGGAAAAAAGTGTTATGGATAGATTAATCTAAGTTTGAGGTGTTCGGATCACAAATATGAACATTTGTGAGACAGAGACCAAATGAAAAGATGCTGGAGAAGTGCTTGACACCATCTTGCAAGCATGCTGGAAGCAATGTGATGGTCTGGGGAAGATTTTATGATGGTAAAGTGGAAAATTGATACAGGGGACCTTGAAGAAAGAAGGCTATCACTCTATTTTGCAATGCTATGCCATAGCCTGTGTATGGCGCTTGATTGGAGTCAATTTCCTCCTATAACAGGACAATGACCCAAAGCATAGCCTCAAACAATGCAAAAACTATTTAGGGAAGAATTAGTCAGCTGGTATTCTGACTTTAATGGAGTGACCAGCACAGTCACCAGATCTCAACTCTATTGAGCTGTTGTGGGAGCAACTTGACCGTATGGTATGTAAGAAGTGCCCTTTAAGTCAATCCAACTTGTAGGTGCATCAGGAAACATGGAGTGAAATATCTTCAGATTGCCTCAGCAAACTGACAACTAGAATGCCAAAGGTCTTCAAGGCTGTATTTGCTGCACATAGAAGATTATTTGATGAAAGCAAAGAAGGACACAATTATTATTTCACTTTAAAATTAATTATTTGAAACCTTTTCAATGACCATATTTTCAATTCAAACTCATTTCATGTATGTTTTCATGGAAAATAAGGAAATGTCTAAGTGACCCCACTTTTGAACGCCAGTGCACAAGCACACACACACACTTATAAATGCACACACATACACAAACACATATACATACACACACTCGCACACATACATATACACACATATACATACACACACTCGCACCTACACATACACATATACATACTCACACACATACACATATACATACACACACTCACACACATACACACACACATATACATACACACACTCATATACATACACACACTCACATACACACATATACACACACACTCACACACATACATATACATACACACACACACATACATATACACACACTCACACATATACATACACTCACACACATACACAAACACATATACATACACACGCTCACACACATACACATATACATACACACACACTCACACACATACACATATACATACACACACACTCACACACATACATATACACACATATACATAGACACTCACACACATACATATACACATATACATACACACACTCACACACATACATATACATATATACATACACACTCACACACATACATATACATATATACATACACACACACACTCACACACATACATATACACATATACATACACACACTCACACACATACATATACACATATAAACATACACACACTCACACACATACATATACACATATATACATACACACACTCACACACATACATATACACATATATACATACACACACTCACACACATACATATACACATATAAACATACACACACTCACACACATACATATACACATATATACATACACACACTCACACACATACATATACATATATACATACACACACTCACACACATACATATACACACACACACACACACACACACATACATATACACACATATACATACACACACACACATACATATACACACATATACATACACACACATACATATACACACATATACATACAGACACTCACACACATACATATACACACACACACACATACATATACACACATATACATACACACACTCACACACATACATATACACATATATACATACACACACTCACACACATACATATACATATATACATACACACACTCACACACATACATATACACACATATACATACACACACACACACACACATACATATACACACATATACATACACACACTCACACACATACATATACACACATATACACACACACACACACACACACACACACACATACATATACACACATATACATACACACACTCACACACATACATATACACACACTCACACACATACATATACACACATATACATACATACACACACTCAC
The DNA here is from genome assembly GCF_027579735.1 of Bombina bombina. NCBI lineage: Eukaryota > Metazoa > Chordata > Amphibia > Anura > Bombinatoridae > Bombina > Bombina bombina. The sequence goes on from NC_069499.1 coordinate 454,793,561, forward strand.
ATACATATGCACACATATACATACACACACTCGCACACATACATATACACACATATACATACACACACACACACACATACATATACACACATATACATACATACACACACTCACATACATATGCACACATATACATACACACACTCACACACATACATATACACACATATACATACACACACTCACATATACACACATAGAATATAAAATATATAACCTTAATATCCACTAACATATTTACTCTATAAGATACTTTTTATCACTTTTCTTCTTGAATAAGTCACTTCTTTCCTACATAATTTCTCCACCCAAATTGTATCTTCTGTCCTCCAAAGAGTTATCTTCCCACCTTTTTCTTTCCATGATTCATCCTTCCTTACCTCCTACCTAAACCTGTTTCCTTCATATCCTTCTTTTGCTTGTAATTAAATGGATTTGAAACTCCAAAAATTATTTTGTGACTCAGACAGAGCGTACCATTTTTTTTTTCTTTCCAATTTACTTCTATTGTCAAATTTGCTTTGTTCCCATGATATTCTGTGTTGAAGAGATACCTAGGTAGGCACCTGGAGCACTACATGGTAGGGAATAGTGCTGCCATCTAGTGCTCGTGCAAATGGATAACATTCTTGCAAAACTGTTGCCAAATAGTCCTCCAGAAACGGGCCGGCATAAGCATAAGTCCCTGTTTTTACACAAAAGATACCAAGAGAATGAAGAAAAATCATAATAGTAGTAAATTAGAAAGTTGTTTAAAATGTCCTGCTGTATCTGAATCATAAGACAAAATGTTGGGTTTCTTATCCCTTTAACAATCCGCCTCTAATCCAGATATTAATTTATAGTATTACTATCCCTCCACTGATTATCTTTATTGTTGTCAAAGATTTGCATATAACTGTGCAATGTTATAACTACATGTGTGCATTTGATTCCTTTGTGAGGATCCAAATGCAGAAGTAAGGAGCTGCTCGGTCCCTTAAAGGGACAGTCAACACCCTCTGCTGACTGCCCCCTTATTTCAGTTCTTTTGACAGACATGCAGTTTAGCCAATCAATGCTCACTCCTAGGTCACTTTACGTGCATGAGCTCAATGTTATCTATATGAAACATGTGAACTAATGCCCTCTAGTGGTCAAAATGTATTCAGATTAGAGGCAGTCTTCAAGGTCTAAGAAATTAGCATATGAACCTCCTAGGTTTAGCTTTCAACTAAGAATACCAAGAGAACAAAGCAAAATTGGTGATAAAAGTAAATTGGGAAGTTGTTTAAAATTGCATGCCCTATTTAAATCGTGAAAGTTTTTTTGGACTTGACTGTCCCTTTAAGATATATTTGTAGCCAGATTAATTCCTGTAAAAGATCCCACTCTGAAATCTGTACAAATCCAAATCTTAGAGTGGGATCTTTTACAGGAATTAATCCGGCTACGAAACTATCCTAAGGGAATGAACGGCTCCTTACTTCCGCATTTGGATCCTCGCAAAGTTATTACTATTGAAGGTTGGGATAGCTCATTGTGTAGGAAAAACAGACTTACATTTAGTTGGGGGAAAGGACAATAAAGAGAAAGGGGAGAACATAATTATAGGGAAGTTTAAAGTGAAGGTCAATTTTCACCAATGAGTGCCCGGTTTTTAAAAATACTTTTAAAAACAGGGGCACTTTCATTGATGAAAATTAACATAGCACTGTATTTGAAGAAATACTTACCTTTTACTTCTGCAAAGCCGGATCGACGATCCCCCTCCTTCTTCTTCCTGCTGTAGACCACAGCAATGACGAAACTGGCTTCCTCCAATCATAGCCAGGCATCACGAGCTGGACGCTCTGGGGTGCAAGCCATTATTGGAGGAAGCCGGTTTTCGTCATTTCTGACGTCACTACAGAGGAACTGAGGCTGAGATCGGTGATCCGGTTTTGCAGGAGTAAAAGGTACGTATTTCTTAAAATCCAGTGCAATGTTAATTTTCATCAATGAAAGTGCCCCTGTTTTTAAAAGTATTTTTAAAAACCGGGCACTCATTGATGAAAATTGACCTTCACTTTAATAATTATCATTGGTTAAAATTGCTAGTGGACTCATGGATGACACAATAGAGGTAGTAGAGGTTTATGTAAAGTGCCAAAGTTATTTTGGAAAATCTGAAGTTCTTTTTGTCAAGTCCATAAATGTGATAGTGGATCTAAAAGTTGCTAATGGGCTTGTAGTGATACTGAAGGTGCTGACCTTACATCATTTATTTTTATATTAGAATTTTTTTTTGCATTACAAAATTAATAAGAATTATGTCTCTGCATGAACACAGATTAATTAAAATAATTATCATAACAGTCTAATAAATTCCTTACATTTCCATTTTCCAGGCGATTTAAATTTATTTAAAAAGATATTATGAAAAACAATTATCTGTCAGTGGATAACCACATCACAGAGAATACAGATTCATTTGTAGGGGGAAAAACTGCAGTATTTAGCTAAGAATTATTAGTATTTTTATTTTTAAGAAAAAGATGAAGATCAGGAATGGTGTAAATCACAGTTTATTGAGCACAACACAACCCATAAACGCACTGATATGAAACCGCACATTATATACAGCCTTCAACTACAATTTACATCTCTGTCAGCCACTGAAGAATTCATACTTATAGGCTCTTGTTCAGGCTAATGAACCACAGGATTTGCAATAATATGTCCGAACCGATAAGCACATCTCAAATTAACATACCAGAAAGAATTATTTATGCAGAATGTGTGTTAGTATTTGATACATAGAGATGTCCGACCCAGTTACAGCTATAATCCAGGATTAAAGGGATATCAAACCCAAACATTTTCTTTCATAATTCAGATAGAACATACAATTTAAACAACTTTGCAATTTTCTTCTGTTATCTAATTTTCTTCAGTCTCTGTATCCTTTATTGAAAAAGCAGCAATGCACTAGATGAACACCTGGTGAGCCAATAACATGAGGCAAATATGTGCAGCCACCAATCAGCAGCTCTTGAGCCTACCTAGGAAAAAAAAAAATATGTATATAAACAGAAGTATATTGGAAAATTATTTAAAATCACGTTATATCTGAAACATGAAAAAAAAAATTGGACTTCATATCCCTTTAAGTTTTTTTTTTACTCCCATTCTGGAACTTTTTTTTATTAGAAGAAAGAAAGCTCTTGGAATGCAAGCTTAGGATTCGGCACATTTTTGGTTCAGCACCTGGGTAGCTCTTGCTGATTGGTGGCTAAATGTAGCCACCAATCAGCAAGTGCTACCCAGGGTGCAAATAGGTTTTATAGCCCTTTAATAATGTCATTACAGGATCAATAAACTGTAAAAAAAAGTATTTTGAAAAAACAAGTTAAATATGTTAAAAGGTACGTAAACGCCAAATTTGAAATGTGCAGTAGTGAATTTTAAAAGTACAGTTAAAGGAGTAAGTCGGCATAAATGTCCCCTTAAAAAAGGTGAATGGGTAAGGAAATTATTTGACTTGTTATTTTCCACATAAAAGGTCAGTATGTTGGATTGTTATAATTTTCCAAGGAAATATTTTAGTGAGCTAATCATTTCCAGATGATAATACACTTTGCGTATTGTGTTATACTAGGCTTGTACTGGCTGTGATGGGAAATATCTCACTGTATTTCCCATCAATTATGTTGCAAAATTGAGTGACATATTGTTTGTAATAGATCTGGAAAACTACCCAGGGCCAGATCCTTGTTATCTTCTTGTAAAGTGTATTACTCTATTGCTCTTTTTTATTAATCTGTCACCTTATATGGCATTCACCTGCATCTTAGAGGGACATGCATCAGATTCTCCTTCCAAAACTTGAGTTCATGGAAATGGGCACTGTGCTAGAAGCCTTTGTATAGAGCAAGTGATATGTGTCAGCTTATAACAGGTACAGACCTGCTCTTTCTATAAGAGAGGTCTTTACAATGCTGCAGACTGTAGCTAGCCTATTTGCCTCTATGTCTAATTTCAAGGTCTGTGCAATATTTCCTCAAGTACAATTAAAAAAACATGAAAATATCTTAATTAAGATAATACCTGTGACTGCCCCAGACCCCCCACTGGTAATTAACCTTACCTATGACTCCCCTCAGTCCCAAGCAGTAAACTTCTCTAACCCCTCATCAGATATTTACCCTATGAAAGATTCCCTTAGTGTGCTTTCAATGACTAAATTGCTCTTTTATGCTCTTTCTTTCAAAGGAAATAGCTGATTTTGTTCATTGAAACCATTATCAATAAGTAACATTTCAGTACCTAAATATTGCTTTTGTGTGTATATATATAAAGAGAGAGATAGAGAAAATAAGTAGGTTTGTGCTTCTGGTGAAGGCTCAGCCTATTTGAATGGACATGTCCTTGAAAACAGTAGGTGGTGGTTTCAATGAACATAACTCGCTTGTTACGGTACCAACTGTGTACCAAGGGTTAACCCCAGATGAACAATGTCCTGCATAGACAATCAGCAATTCACAACCCAGCCAGTTTCAGGTTTAAAACAGAATGACAACTTTATTTGAAGGCAGCACACAGATTTATACAGGTTTTTGACCCCCCCCTCAGATGGGGGTTGAAAGAATGTTGTACATTAGATAAAAGGGAGAAGCGCCCTTGACATGATACAATAGAATTATATTACTTAAATACTTTACTTAGGCAGATAACAACTTAAACACATTTGGCTTGTCTTATCACCTAGCGTCTGTTCTCTGAGGGTGATTAAACAATGGCCTGTTTATTACTTAAATGTAATTATAGCACACAATAGCTGAGGCCAGAAAACCTGTCTTTAGAAATTAGATTCTTAAAGCTAAACACAGTTAACTCTTTCAGTCCTGACAGAAGGGTCTGTCACATAGCTCCCCCCTTGTGGAACACTCCGGCAGACCCGGCTTGACCCTTTTGCGGGTCAACCTGGGGATGACCGGACTAGGAGGTGGTAGGCATGTCAGTTTGCTGGGACAATCCATCTGTATTCCCGTTATGAGAGAGAATCCCTGTCTGTATAAATAAGGGTTCAACCTCTTCAGTGCCCCGACTAGGGCTAAACAGTCCTTCAAAATATCATCGGCTTCTTTACGTGGTTTTTGTACCTGCTCTTTATAGGTATCCACAATCCCTTCATACTGACATAGGGTGCCCTTGAGTTGCTGCACCTCCCTATGAGCCAGTGTCAGCTTCTCCTCCAGTGTCACTAAGTTTGTCCTTAATGTTTCATGTTCCACTCTCAAGCTGGTGTTTTCTGCAGTCTGTCGGTGCAGCTTGTCTAGCAGAGATTCCTGTTCTAAACGTGCTTTTTCCTCTGCACTCCTCTTCTCTCCCGCTAGCACTGTTACATGATTATTTAACGTGACCATTTTATCCTCTACGTGACTCTTCTCCTTCATCAGCGCATTGTAACGTGACTCCCACATATCAATAGCGGATAGAGATTTACTGAGCTCAGCGTCCTGGGGCTTAGCAGTAGGGGGGTCAGTCTCTGCTGCACGGATCTGAGCACGGGTAGTCACAGGGTTAACATCAGCGGGACCCATGGGAGCATAGGCAGAAACAAGGGGGACCAAGGTATTTCCAAGGAGAACATCAGCTGGTAAATCCTTCATGACCCCCACATTCACAGGTCTAGCGCCCCCTCCCCAATCCAAATGCACCCTGGCAACAGGCAGGCGGAACACAGTGCCCCCTGCTACCCTCACAGCCACAGTGTCTCCTGTGTGCTGTTTCTCAGACACCAAGTTCTTTCGAAGCAAGGTCATGGTAGCACCAGTATCCAGTAGACCACTGACCTCCTTCCCATTCACTTTAACCAGTTGCCGGTTATTCCGGTGGGCAGCTTGCACAAGGTCTGCCTCATGTAGGATGCCCCAGCATTCTTGCGCCTCTACATAGCGGGCCGCAGGCTGAGGATTACGTGGGATTCCGCTAGCGGGTCTTCTCCAGGACTGTGCTTGGTTCGCTGCGTTTAGGGGACACTCTGGTCTTTTGTGCCCTAGTTGCTTACATCCAAAGCACCGAATAGGTTGTGAGTAGCCCCGCGAATTGAACCAGGCTCTCTGAGGGTAGTTCGTGGCCCGAGACCGTGTGGTATAGCGGTGTGCTGGGGGTTGGTAACTGGCAGGTGCTGGGGTGACTGGGGGTCTGTACTCCACTCTGGCAGGGGGCTTAGTGGTAGCAGTGTCCAGTTTGCGGGCATCCGTATACTCATCTGCCAAGCGAGCCGCTTCATGCAGGGTGGAGGGTTTACGGTCCCGAACCCACTCTCGAACTCCTGCGGGTAACTTGTCGAAGCAATGTTCCAACAGGAATAGCTGCAGCACCTCTTCCCCAGATACGGCTTGGCACCCCGCTATCCAGTGAGCTGCTGTGCGGTGCACCTTACATGCCCACTCAAGGTAGGAATCACCAGCCAATTTAACAGTGTCTCTGAACCGCCTCCGGTATGCCTCCGGTGTAACCGCATACCTGGAGAGCAGAGCCTCTTTTACAGTATTATAATCCCCGACTTCCTCATCTGGAATGGCCCGAAAAGCCTCACTGGCCCGGCCGGATAATTTTCCGGATAATATCGTGACCCAGTCCTCTGCGGGTACCTTGTGTAGTGCACATTGCCTCTCAAAATCCGCAAGGTACCCATCAATCTCTCCTTCTGTTTCCAGGAAGTTTTTAAAAGCTGCAAAATTTACTTTTCTCTTTTCCACTGGGGTTCCTGTGACTTGGGCTGCTGCAGCGCCGCTTTGGCGAAGTAGGTTGGCCTCCACAGCTGCTATGACCCGGTCGATAATTTCCGCAGATGGGTTGGGGCCATAATATCCCAGTCTTATTTTAACTGCCCGATCAAAGCTTGCTTCTTCAGGGGTTCTGTCTGATATGCTGGGCCCATTGGTTCCTTCTGTCCCTGGTACTCTTTCCATCTTAGTCAGTATTGTAATAATCCCCCTCTTCCTGAGGTTACTGGCTTGTGTAGTTGCTCTTCTGGGCGATAAGGATTCTCCCGTCGCTTGCCACCAATGTTACGGTACCAACTGTGTACCAAGGGTTAACCCCAGATGAACAATGTCCTGCATAGACAATCAGCAATTCACAACCCAGCCAGTTTCAGGTTTAAAACAGAATGACAACTTTATTTGAAGGCAGCACACAGATTTATACAGGTTTTTGACCCCCCCCTCAGATGGGGGTTGAAAGAATGTTGTACATTAGATAAAAGGGAGAAGCGCCCTTGACATGATACAATAGAATTATATTACTTAAATACTTTACTTAGGCAGATAACAACTTAAACACATTTGGCTTGTCTTATCACCTAGCGTCTGTTCTCTGAGGGTGATTAAACAATGGCCTGTTTATTACTTAAATGTAATTATAGCACACAATAGCTGAGGCCAGAAAACCTGTCTTTAGAAATTATATTCTTAAAGCTAAACACAGTTAACTCTTTCAGTCCTGACAGAAGGGTCTGTCACATCGCTTTATAAAATAGAAATATTAACCTAAACACTTAACTATGCAACTGGTGTAACAAGTCACTGGAAACAAATGGGAAATACATTTTTCAGTACACTGCTCCTTTAACCCGAACAACAATCTCCCTGACTGCTCCTCTGGTCTTTAAAACTAAGCACAACTATTTTCCCTAACAACTATCCCCTCATAAAACTATACCCCATACAAAGAACCCCCTAATATGTATATAGCCCCTGAAAGAAAATAATGACACCCTCTAATAAAAATCCTACCCTAATATATATCCCTTAATAAAACATACACTTACTCTAATAGATGCTACCCTTTAATATTAAATCCCCTATTAATCACCACCAGTAACCCCCATTTTAAAAAATCTACAATTAAACATACGTTTTAAAAGCATAATGCAAATTAAAGAAAAATAATTCCCCCATACATTAGAAAAAAAAACATTACTTTTTGACATCTTCTTTCTTCTAAGTGCAGCAACCATGATCCAATCAGAAGAATTGCTCACTGATGACAACCTATCGGCTAGATTACGAGTTGTGCGTTAGGCTGAAAAAGCAGCGTTAACAGGTCCTAACGCTGCTTTTTCCTTACCGCTGATATTACGAGTCTTGCAGGTTTAGGGGCACCGCACACTTCTTTAGCCTTACTGCAAAACGACTTACGTAAACTTTGTAAATTCTTTTTTCTATGGGTCTTCCATAGCGCTGATATTACGAGTTTGTCCTGGGAGGCCAAAAAGTGAGTGGTACACCCTCTACCTCCAAGATCCCTAACGCATTTTAAAGTCAGTAGTTAAGAGTTTTATGGTACAACGCCGTAACATAAAACTCATAACTAAAGTGCTAAAAAGTACACTAACACCCATAAACTACCTATTAACCCCTAAACCGAGGCCCTCCCGCATCGCAAACACTAAAATTAAATTTTTAACCCCTAATCTGCCGCTCCGGACATCGCCGCCACTACAATAAACATATTAACCCCTAAACCGCCACACTCCCGCCTCGCAAATACTAGTTTAATATTATTAACCCCTAATCTGCCGTCCCTAACATCGCCAACACCTAAATTATACTTATTAACCCCTAATCTGCCGCTCCGGACATAGCCACCTACATTATACTTATCAAGCCCTAATCTGCTGTCCCCAACATCGCTGACACCTACATTATTTTTATTAACCCCTAATCTGCCACCCCAATGTCGCTGCAACCTACCTACACTTATTAACCCCTAATCTGCCGCCCCAACGTCGCCGCCACTATTCTAAATTTATTAACCCCTAAACCTAAGTCTAACCCTAACACCCCCTAACTTAAATATAATTTAAATAAATCTAAATAAAATTACTATCATTACCTCATTTAATTCCTATTTAAAACTTAAGACTTACCTGTAAAATAAACCCTAAGCTAGCTACAATATAACTAATAGTTACATTGTAGCTAGTTTAGGGATTATTTTTATTTTACAGGCAAGTTTGTATTTATTTTAACTAGGTAGAATAGTTACTAAATAGTTATTAACTATTTAATAACTACCTATGTAACATAAATACAAAAGTACCTGTAAAATAAAACCTAACCTAAGTTATACTAACACCTAACATTACACTACAATTAAATAAACTAAATTAAAACCAATTAAATAAATTAAATTAGCTAAATTACAAAAACAAACACTAAATTACAGAAAATAAAAAACAAATGACAAGATATTTAAACTAATTACACCTAATCTAATAGCCCTATCAAAATAAAAAAAGCCCCCCCAAAATAAGAAAAACCCTACCCTAATCTAAACTATCAATAGCCCTTAAAAGGGCCTTTTGCGGGGCATTGCCCAAAGTAATCAGCTCTTTTACCTGTAAATTAAATTACAAACACCGTCCAACAGTAAAACCCACCACCCACACAACAAACCCCCCAAATAAAAAGCTAACTAAAAAAACTAAGCTCCCCATTGCCCTGAAAGGGCATTTGGATGGGCATTGCCCTTAAAAGGGCAGTTAGCTCTTTTGCGGTCCAAACGCCTAATCTAAAAATAAAACCCACCCAATATACCCTTAAAAAACCTAACACTAACCCCCTGAAGATCGACTTACAGTTCTGAAGACCGGCCATCCATCCTCAAGGAAGCGGCGGAAGTCTTCATCCAAGTTGGGCAAAGTGGTCCTCCAGACGGGCAGAAGTCTTCATCCAGACAGCATCTTCTATCTTCATCCATCCGACGCGGAGCAGCTCCATCTTCAAGACATCCGACGCGGAGCATCCTCTTCTTCCGACGACTACCCGACGAATGAAGGTTCCTTTAAGTGACGTCATCCAAGATGGCGTCCCTTAGATTCCGATTGGCTGATAGAATTCTATTAGCCAATCAGAATTAAGGTAGAAAATCCTATTGGCTGATGCAATCGGCCAGTAGGATTGAGCTCGCATTCTATTGGCTGTTTGGAACAGCCAATAGAATGCAAGCTCAATCCTATTGGCTGATTGGATCAGCCAATAGGATTGAACTTCAATCCTATTGGCTGATTGCATCAGCCAATAGGATTTTTTTTACCTTAATTCTGATTGTGTGATAGAATTCTATCAGCCAATCTGAATCTAAGGGACGCCATCTTGGATGACGTCACTTAAATAGGCTGACCATATTGCCGCTTTAAGAAGGAACACATATGAAAAATACATATGTCAGGGTTCTTATACAAAACATTTCTTTAAACAGCCCTGAAAACAGCCCTGACATATGTATTTTTTATATGTGTCTCTTTTTAAAGCGGCAATATGGTCAGCCTACACTTAAAGGAACCCTTAATTCGTCGGGTAGTTGTTGGAAGAAGAGGATGCTCCGCTTTGGATGTCTTGAAGATGGAGCCGCTCCGCATCGTATGGATGAAGATAGAAGATGCCGTCTGGATGAAGACTTCTGCCCGTCTAGAGGACCACTTCGCCCGGCTTGGATGAAGACTTCTCCCGGCTTCATTGAGGACTTCGGCCCAGTTGGATGAAGACTTCTGCCGCTTCCTTGAGGATGGATGTCCGGTCTTCAGAACTGTAAGTCGATCTTCAGGGGGTTAGTGTTTTTATAAGGGTGTATTGGGTGGGTTTTATTTTTAGATTAGGGGTTTGGGCCGCAAAAGAGCTAACTGCCCATTTAAGGGCAATGCCCTTTTCAGGGCAATGGGAAGCTTAGGTTTTTTTAGTTAGCTTTTTATTTGGGGGGTTGGTTGTGTGTGTGGTGGCTTTTACTGTTGGGGGATGTTTGTAATTTTTTTTACAGGTAAAAGAGCTAATTACTTTGGGACAATGCCCCGCAAAAGGCCCTTTTAAGGGATATTGATAGTTTAGGCTAGGTTTTTCTCCTGTTAAGTGTAGTCAGTCCACGGGTCATCCATTACTTATGGGATATTAACTCCTCCCCAACAGGAAGTGCAAGAGGATCACCCAAGCAGAGCTGCTATATAGCTCCTCCCCTCTACGTCACACCCAGTCATTCTCTTGCACCCAACTAATAGATAGGATGTGTGAGAGGACTGTGGTGATTAAACTTAGTTTTTATATCTCCAATCAAAAGTTTGTTATTTTAAACGGCACCGGAGTGTGTTGTTTTCTTCTCAGGCAGAATTTGAAGAAGAATCTACCTGAGTTTTGTGTATGATCTTAGCGGACGTAACTAAGATCCATTTGCTGTTCTCGGCCATTCTGAGGAGTGAGGTAACTTCAGATCAGGGGACAGCGGGCAGGTTCACCTGCAAAGAGGTATGTTGCAGTATATTATTTTCTAAGGAATGGAATTGACTGAGAAAATACTGCTAATACCGATATAATGTAAGTACAGCCTTAAATGCAGTAGTAGCAACTGGTATCAGGCTGATATGTATGTATGTTTACATTTAAGTATTTCTGGGGAATGGCACTTCACTGGGAAAATACTGTATGCATATAACTTTTAGCCTAACTTGCAGTGGGAGCGACTAGCAGCAGGCTTTTAATGACATTTCATAAATTAGATTTTAAACGTTTGCTGGCATGTTAAATCGTTTAATTATCTGAGGTACTTGGTGAAAAATTGTTTTGGGCGTTATTTTCCACATGGCTGTCGTTTGTTTTAAATTAAAACAGTTTACTGAGCTTCCCTCACTGTTGTATTGTGAGTGGGAGGGGCCTATTTTGGCGCTTTTACTACGCATCAGAAATTCAGTCACAGTCTGTCTTTTTCTCCCTGCATGATCCAGGACGTCTCCACAGAGCTCAGGGGTCTTCAAAACTAGTTTTGAGGGAGGTAATCACTCACAGCAGACCTGTGAGACTGTGCTTTGACTGTGATAAAAACGCTTATATTTTCAATTGTTATCCGTTTTTTCTGATATTAAGGGTTAATCATCCATTGCTAATGAGTGCAATCCTTTGCTAATTTATGCTTTTACTGTGAAAATTTGGTTTCTATAACTAATCCGGTTCATTGTTATTCAACTGTGACAGTTTTTGTGTGCTTCTTAAAGGCACAGTAACGTTTTGTATATTGCTTGTAAATTTAGTTGAAAAGTATTTCCAAGCTTGCTAGTCTAATTGCTAGTTTGTTTAAACATGTCTGACACAGAGGAATCTCTTTGTGCAATATGTTCAAAGGCCAAGGTGGAGCCCAATAGAAATTTATGTACTAATTGCATTGATGCTACTTTAAATAAAAGTCAATCTGTACATGTTAAGCAACATTCACCAGACAACGAGGGGGAAGTTATGCCGACTAACTTGCCTCACGTGTCAGTACCTGCATCTCCTGCTCAGGAGGTGCGTGATATTGTAACGCCAAGTACATCAGGGCGGCCATTACAAATCACTCTACAAGACATGGCTAATGTTATGACTGAAGTTTTGTCTAAATTGCCAGAACTTAGGGGTAAACGAGATCACTCTGGGGTGAGAACAGAGTGCGCTGATAATGCTAGGGCCATGTCTGATACTGCGTCACAATTTGCAGAGCATGAGGACGGAGAGCTTCATTCTGCGGGTGACGGATCTGATCCAAATAAACTGGATTCAGACATTTCAAATTTTAAGTTTAAGCTGGAAAACCTCCGTGTATTACTAGGGGAGGTGTTAGCGGCTCTGAATGATTGTAACACAGTTGCAATCCCAGAGAAAATGTGTAGGTTGGATAAATATTTTGCGGTACCGACGAGTACTGACGTTTTTCCTATACCTAAGAGACTTACTGATATTGTTACTAAGGAGTGGGATAGACCCGGTGTGCCTTTCTCACCCCCTCCTATATTCAGAAAAATGTTTCCAATAGACGCCACCACACGGGACTTATGGCAAACGGTCCCTAAGGTGGAGGGAGCAGTTTCTACTTTAGCTAAGCGTACCACTATCCCGGTGGAGGATAGCTGTGCTTTTTCAGATCCAATGGATAAAAAGTTAGAGGGTTACCTTAAGAAAATGTTTGTTCAACAAGGTTTTATATTGCAACCCCTTGCATGCATTGCGCCTGTCACGGCTGCGGCAGCATTTTGGTTTGAGTCTCTGGAAGAGACCCTTGACTCAGCGCCATTAGATGAGATTACACACAAGCTTAAAACCCTTAAGATAGCTAATTCATTTATTTCTGATGCCGTAGTACATTTAACTAAACTTAGGGCTAAGAATTCCGGATTCGCCATTCAGGCACGCAGAGCGCTGTGGCTAAAATCCTGGTCAGCTGATGTAACTTCTAAATCTAAATTACTTAACATACCTTTCAAGGGGCAGACTTTATTCGGGCCCGGTTTGAAAGAAATTATCGCTGATATTATGGGGGGTAAAGGCCATGCTCTGCCTCAAGACAGAGCCAAACCTAGGGCTAGACAGTCTAATTTTCGTGCCTTTTCGTAACTTCAAGGCAGGAGCAGCATCAACTTCCTCTGCTCCAAAACAGGAAGGAGCTGTTGCTCGCTACAGACAAGGCTGGAAACCTAACCAGACCTGGAACAAGGGCAAGCAGGCCAGAAAACCTGCTGCTGCCCCTAAGACAGCATGAAGTGAGGGCCCCCGATCCGGAAACGGATCTAGTGGGGGGCAGACTCTCTCTCTTCGCCCAGGCTTGGGCAAGAGATGTCCAGAATCCCTGGGCGTTGGAGATCATATCTCAGGGATATCTTCTGGACTTCAAAGCTTCTCCTCCACAAGGGAGATTTCACCTTTCAAGGTTGTCAACAAACCAGATAAAGAAAGAGTCGTTTCTACGCTGTGTACAAGACCTTTTACTAATGGGAGTGATCCACCCAGTTCCGCGGTCGGAACACGGACAAGGGTTTTACTCAAATCTGTTTGTGGTTCCCAAAAAAGAGGGAACCTTCAGACCAATATTGGATTTAAAGATCCTAAACAAATTCCTAAGAGTTCCATCGTTCAAAATGGAAACTATTCGGACAATCTTACCCATGATCCAAAGAGGTCAGTACATGACCACAGTGGATTTAAAGGATGCTTACCTTCACATACCGATTCACAAAGAACATTACCGGTATCTAAGGTTTGCCTTCCTAGACAGGCATTACCAGTTTGTAGCTCTTCCCTTCGGGTTGGCTACGGCTCCAAGAATCTTTACAAAGGTTCTGGGCTCTCTTCTGGCGGTACTAAGACCGCGAGGAATTTCGGTAGCTCCGTACCTAGACGACATTCTGATACAAGCGTCAAGCTTCCAAACTGCCAAGTCTCATACAGAGTTAGTACTGGCATTTCTAAGGTCGCATGGGTGGAAAGTGAACGAGGAGAAGAGTTCTCTCTTACCACTCACAAGAGTTCCCTTCTTGGGGACTCTTATAGATTCTGTAGAAATGAAAATTTACCTGACAGAGGACAGGTTAACAAAGCTTCTAAATGCTTGCCGTGTCCTTCATTCCATTCAACACCCGTCAGTGGCTCAATGCATGGAGGTAATCGGCTTAATGGTAGCGGCAATGGACATAGTTCCTTTTGCACGCCTGCATCTCAGACCGCTGCAATTGTGCATGCTAAGTCAGTGGAATGGGGATTACTCAGATTTGTCCCCTACGCTGAATCTGGATCAAGAGACCAGAGATTCTCTTCTATGGTGGCTTTCTCGGCCACATCTGTCCAGGGGGATGCCCTTCAGCAGGCCAGACTGGACAATTGTAACAACAGACGCCAGCCTACTAGGTTGGGGCGCTGTCTGGAATTCCCTGAAGGCTCAGGGATCATGGACTCAAGAGGAGAGTCTCCTTCCAATAAACATTCTGGAATTGAGAGCAGTTCTCAATGCCCTTCTGGCTTGGCCTCAGTTAGCAACTCTGAGGTTCATCAGGTTTCAGTCGGACAACATCACGACTGTGGCTTACATCAACCATCAGGGAGGGACAAGGAGTTCCCTAGCGATGATGGAAGTATCAAAGATAATTCGCTGGGGGGAGTCTCACTCTTGCCACCTGTCAGCGATCCACATCCCAGGAGTGGAGAACTGGGAGGCGGATTTCCTAAGTCGCCAGACTTTTCATCCGGGGGAGTGGGAACTTCATCCGGAGGTCTTTGCCCAAATACTTTGACGTTGGGGCAAACCAGATATGGATCTCATGGCGTCTCGCCAGAACGCAAAGCTTCCTTGTTACGGGTCTAGGTCCAGGGACCCGGGAGCGGTCCTGATAGATGCTTTGACAGCACCTTGGACCTTCAGGATGGCTTATGTGTTTCCACCCTTCCCGATGCTTCCTCGTTTGATTGCCAGGATCAAACAGGAGAAAGCATTGGTGATTCTAATAGCGCCTGCGTTGCCACGCAGGACCTGGTATGCAGATCTAGTGGACATGTCATCCTGTCCACCTTGGTCTCTGCCTCTGAGACAGGACCTTCTAATTCAGGGTCCTTTCAAACATCAAAATCTAATTTCTCTGAAGCTGACTGCATGGAAATTGAACGCTTGATTTTATCAAAGCATGGATTTTCGGAGTCAGTAATTGATACCTTAATACAGGCTAGGAAACCTGTTACCAGGAAAATTTACCATAAGATATGGCGTAAATACTTACACTGGTGCGAATCCAAGAGTTACTCATGGAGTAAGGTTAGGATTCCTAGGATATTGTCTTTTCTACATGAAGGTTTAGAAAAGGGTTTATCTGCAAGTTCTTTAAAGGGACAGATCTCAGCTCTGTCCATCCTTTTACACAAACGTCTGTCAGAAGTTCCAGACGTTCAGGCTTTTTGTCAGGCTTTGGCTAGGATTAAGCCTGTGTTTAAGACTGTAGCTCCACCGTGGAGTTTAAACTTAGTTCTTAACGTTCTGCAAGGTGTTCCGTTTGAACCCCTTCATTCCATTGATATCAAGCTGGTATCTTGGAAAGTTCTGTTTTTAATGGCTATTTCCTCGGCTCGTAGAGTCTCTGAGTTATCAGCCTTACATTGTGATTCTCCTTATCTGATTTTTCATTCAGATAAGGTAGTTCTGCGTACTAAACCTGGGTTCTTACCTAAGGTAGTCACTAACAAGAATATCAATCAAGAGATTGTTGTTCCATCATTGTGCCCTAACCCTTCTTCAAAGAAGGAACGACTTCTGCACAATCTAGACGTAGTCCGTGCCCTGAAATTTTATTTACAGGCAACTAAAGATTTTCGCCAAACTTCTTCCCTGTTTGTCGTTTATTCTGGACAGAGGAGAGGTCAAAAAGCATCTGCTACCTCTCTATCCTTTTGGCTCCGTAGCATAATACGTTTAGCCTATGAGACTGCTGGACAGCAACCTCCTGAAAGAATTACAGCTCATTCTACTAGAGCTGTGGCTTCCACTTGGGCCTTTAAGAATGAGGCCTCTGTTGAACAGATTTGCAAGGCTGCAACTTGGTCTTCTCTTCATACTTTTTCCAAATTTTCCAAATTTGACACTTTTGCTTCTTCGGAGGCTGTTTTTGGGAGAAAGGTTCTTCAGGCAGTGGTTCCTTCCGTATAAAGATCCTGCCTGTCCCTCCCGTCATCCGTGTACTTTAGCTTTGGTATTGGTATCCCATAAGTAATGGATGACCCGTGGACTGACTACACTTAACAGGAGAAAACATAATTTATGCTTACCTGATAAATTCCTTTCTCCTGTAGTGTAGTCAGTCCACGGCCCGCCCTGTTTTTTATGGCAGGTCTAAATTTTAAATTATACTCCAGTCACCACTGCACCCTATAGTTTCTCCTTTCTCGTTTGGTTTTCGGTCGAATGACTGGGTGTGACGTAGAGGGGAGGAGCTATATAGCAGCTCTGCTTGGGTGATCCTCTTGCACTTCCTGTTGGGGAGGAGTTAATATCCCATAAGTAATGGATGACCCGTGGACTGACTACACTACAGGAGAAAGGAATTTATCAGGTAAGCATAAATTATGTTTCTTTCATGTAATTAGCAAGAGTCCATGAGCTAGTGACGTATGGGATATACATTCCTACTAGGAGGGGCAAAGTTTCCCAAACCTCAAAATGCCTATAAATACACCCCTCACCACACCCACAATTCAGTTTTTACAAACTTTGCCTCCGATGGAGGTGGTGAAGTAAGTTTGTGCTAGATTCTACGTTGATATGCGCTCCGCAGCAAGTTGGAGCCCGGTTTTCCTCTCAGCGTGCAGTGAATGTCAGAGGGATGTGAGGAGAGTATTGCCTATTTGAATGCAGTGATCTCCTTCTAAGGGGTCTATTTCATAGGTTCTCTGTTATCGGTCGTAGAGATTCATCTCTTACCTCCCTTTTCAGATCGACGATATACTCTTATATATACCATTACCTCTGCTGATTCTCGTTTCAGTACTGGTTTGGCTATCTGCTATATGTAGATGAGTGTCCTGGGGTAAGTAAGTCTTATTTTCTGTGACACTCCTAGCTATGGTTGGGCACTTTGTTTATAAAGTTCTAAATATATGTATTCAAACATTTATTTGCCTTGACTCAGAATGTTCAACTTTCCTTATTTTCAGACAGTCAGTTTCATATTTGGGATAATGCATTTTAATTTGACTTTTTCCCTGTGGGCTGTTAGGCTCGCGGGGGCTGAAAATGCTTCATTTTATTGCGTCATTCTTGGCGCGGACTTTTTTGGCGCAAAAATTCTATTTCCGTTTCCGGCGTCATACGTGTCGCCGGAAGTTGCGTCATTTTTTGATGTTATTTTGCGCCAAAAATGTCGGCGTTCCGGATGTGGCGTCATTTTTGGCGCCAAAAAGCATTTAGGCGCCAAATAATGTGGGCGTCTTATTTGGCGCGAAAAAATATGGGCGTCACTTTTGTCTCCACATTATTTAAGTCTCATTTTTTATTGCTTCTGGTTGCTAGAAGCTTGTTCTTTGGCATTTTTTCCCATTCCTGAAACTGTCATTTAAGGAATTTGATCAATTTTGCTTTATATATATGTTGTTTTTTCTCTTACATATTGCAAGATGTCTCACGTTGCATCTGAGTCAGAAGATACTACAGGAAAATCGCTGTCAAGTGCTGAATCTACCAAAGCTAAGTGTATCTGCTGTAAACTTTTGGTAGCTATTCCTCCAGCTGTTGTTTGTATTGATTGTCATGACAAACTTGTTAAAGCAGATAATATTTCCTTTAGTAAAGTACCATTGCCTGTTGCAGTTCCTTCAACATCTAAGGTGCAGAATGTTCCTGATAATATAAGAGATTTTGTTTCAGAAACCATAAAGAAGGCTATGTCTGTTATTTCTCCTTCTAGTAAACGTAAAAAATCTTTTAAAACTTCTCTCCCTACAGATGAATTTTTAACTGAACATCATCATTCTGATTCTGATGATTCCTCTGGTTCAGAGGATTCTGTCTCAGAGGTTGATGCTGATAAATTTTCATATTTATTTAAAATGGAATTTATTCGTTCTTTACTTAAAGAAGTACTAATTGCTTTAGAAATAGAGGATTCTGGTCCTCTTGATACTAATTCTAAACGTTTAGATAAGGTATTTAAAGCTCCTGTGGTTATTCCAGAAGTTTTTCCTGTTCCTAATGCTATTTCTGCAGTAATTTCCAAAGAATGGGATAATTTGGGTAATTCATTTACTCCTTCTAAACGTTTTAAGCAATTATATCCTGTGCCGTCTGACAGATTAGAATTTTGGGACAAGATCCCTAAAGTTGGTGGGGCTATTTCTACCCTTGCTAAACGTACTACTATTCCTACGTCAGATGGTACTTCGTTTAAGGATCCTCTAGATAGGAAAATTGAGTCCTTTCTAAGAAAAGCTTATCTGTGTTCAGGTAATCTTCTTAGACCTGCTATATCTTTGGCTGATGTTGCTGCAGCTTCAACTTTTTGGTTGGAAACTTTAGCGCAACAAGTAACACATCGTGATTCTCATGATATTATTATTCTTCTTCAGCATGCTAATAATTTTATCTGTGATGCCATTTTTGATATTATCAGAGTTGATGTCAGGTTTATGTCTCTAGCTATTTTAGCTAGAAGAGCTTTATGGCTTAAAACTTGGAATGCTGATATGGCTTCTAAATCAACTTTACTTTCCATTTCTTTCCAGGGTAACAAATTATTTGGTTCTCAGTTGGATTCCATTATTTCAACTGTTACTGGTGGGAAAGGAACTTTTTTACCACAGGATAAAAAATCTAAAGGTAAAAACAGGGCTAATAATCGTTTTCGTTCCTTTCGTTTCAACAAAGAACAAAAGCCTGATCCTTCATCCTCAGGAGCAGTTTCAGTTTGGAGACCATCTCCAGTCTGGAATAAATCCAAGCCAGCTAGAAAGGCAAAGCCTGCTTCTAAGTCCACATGAAGGTGCGGCCCTCATTCCAGCTCAGCTGGTAGGGGGCAGGTTACGTTTTTTCAAGGAAATTTGGATCAATTCTGTTCACAATCTTTGGATTCAGAGCATTGTTTCAGAAGGGTACAGAATTGGTTTCAAGTTGAGACCTTCTGCAAAGAGATTTTTTCTTTCCCGTGTCCCAGTAAATCCAGTAAAAGCTCAAGCATTTCTGAAATGTGTTTCAGATCTAGAGTTGACTGGAGTAATTATGCCAGTTCCAGTTCCGGAACAGGGGATGGGGTTTTATTCAAATCTCTTCATTGTACCAAAGAAGGAGAATTCTTTCAGACCAGTTCTGGATCTAAAAATATTGAATCATTATGTAAGGATACCAACGTTCAAGATGGTAACTGTAAGGACTATCTTACCTTTTGTTCAGCAAGGGAATTATATGTCCACAATAGATTTACAGGATGCATATCTGCATATTCCGATTCATCCAGATCATTATCAGTTCCTGAGATTCTCGTTTCTGGACAAGCATTACCAGTTTGTGGCTCTGCCGTTTGGCCTAGCTACAGCTCCAAGAATTTTTACAAAGGTTCTCGGTGCCCTGCTGTCTGTAATCAGAGAACAGGGTATTGTGGTATTTCCTTATTTGGACGATATCTTGGTACTTGCTCAGTCTTTACATTTAGCAGAATCTCATACGAATCGACTTGTGTTGTTTCTTCAAGATCATGGTTGGAGGATCAATTTACCAAAAAGTTCTTTGATTCCTCAGACAAGGGTAACCTTTCTGGGTTTCCAGATGGATTCAGTGTCCATGACTCTGTCTTTAACAGACAAGAGACGTCTAAAGTTGATTACAGCTTGTCGAAACCTTCAGTCACAATCATTCCCTTCGGTAGCCTTATGCATGGAAATTCTAGGTCTTATGACTGCTGCATCGGACGCGATCCCCTTTGATCGTTTTCACATGCGACCTCTTCAGCTCTGTATGCTGAAGCAATGGTGCAAGGATTACACGAAGATATCTCAATTAATATCTTTAAAACCGATTGTTCGACACTCTCTAACATGGTGGACAGATCACCATCGTTTAATTCAGGGGGCTTCTTTTGTGCTTCCGACCTGGACTGTAATTTCAACAGATGCAAGTCTCACAGGTTGGGGAGCTGTGTGGGGATCTCTGACGGCACAAGGAGTTTGGGAATCTCAGGAGGTGAGATTACCGATCAATATTTTGGAACTCCGTGCAATTTTCAGAGCTCTTCAGTTTTGGCCTCTTCTGAAGAGAGAATCGTTCATTTGTTTTCAGACAGACAATGTCACAACTGTGGCATACATCAATCATCAAGGAGGGACTCACAGTCCTCTGGCTATGAAAGAAGTATCTCGAATTTTGGTTTGGGCGGAATCCAGCTCCTGTCTAATCTCTGCGGTTCATATCCCAGGTGTAGACAATTGGGAAGCGGATTATCTCAGTCGCCAAACGTTGCATCCGGGCGAATGGTCTCTTCACCCAGAGGTATTTCTTCAGATTGTTCAAATGTGGGAACTTCCAGAAATAGATCTGATGGCGTCCCATCTAAACAAGAAACTTCCCAAGTATCTGTCCAGATCCCGGGATCCTCAGGCGGAGGCAGTGGATGCATTATCACTTCCTTGGAAGTATCATCCTGCCTATATCTTTCCGCCTCTAGTTCTTCTTCCAAGAGTAATCTCCAAGATTCTGAAGGAATGCTCGTTTGTTCTGCTGGTAGCTCCGGCATGGCCTCACAGGTTTTGGTATGCGGATCTTGTCCGGATGGCCTCTTGCCAACCGTGGACTCTTCCGTTAAGACCAGACCTTCTGTCACAAGGTCCTTTTTTCCATCAGGATCTGAAATCCTTAAATTTAAAGGTATGGAGATTGAACGCTTGATTCTTGGTCAAAGAGGTTTCTCTGACTCTGTGATTAATACTATGTTACAGGCTCGTAAATCTGTATCTCGAGAGATATATTATAGAGTCTGGAAGACTTATATTTCTTGGTGTCTTTCTCATCATTTTTCCTGGCATTCTTTTAGAATACCGAGAATTTTACAGTTCCTTCAGGATGGTTTAGATAAGGGTTTGTCCGCAAGTTCTTTGAAAGGACAAATCTCTGCTCTTTCTGTTCTTTTTCACAGAAAGATTGCTATTCTTCCTGATATTCATTGTTTTGTACAAGCTTTGGTTCGTATAAAACCTGTCATTAAGTCAATTTCTCCTCCTTGGAGTTTGAATTTGGTTCTGGGAGCTCTTCAAGCTCCTCCGTTTGAACCTATGCATTCATTGGACATTAAATTACTTTCTTGGAAAGTTTTGTTCCTTTTGGCCATCTCTTCTGCCAGAAGAGTTTCTGAATTATCTGCTCTTTCTTGTGAGTCTCCTTTTCTGATTTTTCATCAGGATAAGGCGGTGTTGCGAACTTCTTTTGAATTTTTACCTAAAGTTGTGAATTCCAACAACATTAGTAGAGAAATTGTGGTTCCTTCATTATGTCCTAATCCTAAGAATTCTAAGGAGAAATCGTTGTATTCTTTGGATGTTGTTAGAGCTTTGAAATATTATGTTGAAGCTACGAAATCTTTTCGTAAGACTTCTAGTCTATTTGTTATCTTTTCCGGTTCTAGAAAAGGCCAGAAAGCTTCTGCCATTTCTTTGGCATCTTGGTTGAAATCTTTAATTCATCTTGCCTATGTTGAGTCGGGTAAAACTCTGCCTCAGAGAATTACAGCTCATTCTACTAGGTCAGTTTCTACTTCCTGGGCGTTTAGGAATGAAGCTTCGGTTGACCAGATCTGCAAAGCAGCAACTTGGTCCTCTTTGCATACTTTTACTAAATTCTACCATTTTGATGTATTTTCTTCTTCTGAAGCAGTTTTTGGTAGAAAAGTACTTCAGGCAGCGGTTTCAGTTTGAATCTTCTGCTTATGTTTTTCGTTAAACTTTATTTTGGGTGTGGATTATTTTCAGCAGGAATTGGCTGTCTTTATTTTATCCCTCCCTCTCTAGTGACTCTTGTGTGGAAAGATCCACATCTTGGGTAGTCATTATCCCATACGTCACTAGCTCATTACATGAAAGAAAACCTAATTTATGTAAGAACTTACCTGATAAATTCATTTCTTTCATATTAGCAAGAGTCCATGAGGCCCGCCCTTTTTTGTGGTGGTTATGATTTTGTATAAAGCACAATTATTCCAATTCCTTATTTTATATGCTTTCGCACTTTTTTATCACCCCACTTCTTGGCTATTCGTTAAACTGAATTGTGGGTGTGGTGAGGGGTGTATTTATAGGCATTTTGAGGTTTGGGAAACTTTGCCCCTCCTGGTAGGAATGTATATCCCATACGTCACTAGCTCATGGACTCTTGCTAATATGAAAGAAATGAATTTATCAGGTAAGTTCTTACATAAATTATGTTTTTTTTCTTATTTTGGTGGGGCTTTTTTTGATAGGGCTATTAGATTAGGTGTAATTAGTTTAAATATCTTGTAATTTGTTTATTATTTTCTGTAATTTAGTGTTTGTGTTTTTTTGTACTTTAGCTAATTTTAATTTATTTAATTGTTTTAATTTAGTAAATGTATTTAATTTATAGTGTAGTGTTAGGTGTTATTGTAACTTAGGTTAGGTTTTATTTTACAGGTAATTTTGTATTTATTTTAGATAGGTAGTTATTAAATAGTTAATAACTATTTAATAACTATTGTACCTAGTTAAACTAAATACAAACTTGCCTGTAAAATAAAAATAAACCCTAAGTTAGCTACAATGTAACTATTATATTTTAGAAGCTACAGCCCTGGTACCATTGTAACATTAGTATTGTGTTAGAGTGACTTGGGTCACAAACCCCCTAATGGTTGGTAACTACAGAGCTCTATCAGGTATAGCTGCCATTTTGTGAACCACAAGCAGTGAACTGTTAATAAATAGAGACAGGCTAAATATAATCTAGTAACTAAAATGGAGTCACTATGTTAAAAAAGCTTCATTTTAGTGCTTCCATGTGATCCAGACAAGAGTTTTTGCAGAGTAGGGGCGGAACTAGCATGTACGGGGGGGGGGGGGGGGCATAGCAGCCTGTCTATACATAGGCATGTGCCTATGTGGTCTTTATCTGTGTATATATATTCATCATCATTATACTGTGCAACCTACTCATCAGTTTATAGATGCATCATTATACAGTGCAGCGCCTTTACAGTATAGAGATGCATGTATTACTATTACTTATTATTGGAGTTACTCTCAAGGGGGAGGCAAAAATAGTTTTGCACCAGGGCTGCACTGCTCCAGAGAGTTCAGAGGGATAACAGGGGTTGTTTTTATAAGAGATGGCATGTTTAGTGCCTGTAATCGCCTAATATTCCTGTAGTGCAGAAAGTCCCAGGGGGCACTGGGTTATTGTTGTCATGAAAAAAGTCAAATGTAATTTAAAATAATTGGCACTGCCACTTCAGCACCCGGTTTGTGACAATGCAAAAAAACATTATTTTCATATCTGCATCTCCCTCGCATCCATTCATCTTTTAATACCTTGTGTTACAATTCACCAGTTCATTTTATAGAAGATAACAATATAGTCTGGCAGAATTCCTCTTCATGTCTTACATAAACCTCTGGGTGAGTACAGGAGTTTAATAAATCACTTGCAAGTAAAAAAAATACCATTGTAAAACAAGAAATATATTCTGCTGTTTTTATTCTCCTTTTTTTCTTAAAGGGACAATCACCACTAAAATTGTTATTGTTTTATAAGATAGATAACGCCTTTACTACCCATTCCCCAGCTTTGCACAGCCAACATTGTTATATTAACATACTTCATAACATTTAAACCTCTAAATTTCTGCCTACAGACAGCCTTGTATCACATGTTTTTTATTAGCTTTTTACAACAGGAGACTGCTAATTCATGTGGGCCATATAGATAACATTGTGTTCACGCCCATGGAGTTATTTAAAGGGACACTCAAGTCAAAATTAAACTTCTATGATTCAGATACAACATGCAATTTTAAACAACTTTCCAATTAACTTCCATTAAAAAATGTGCACAGTCTTTTTTTATATTTAAACTTTGTGAGTTGCCAGCTCCTACTGAGCATGTGCAAGAATTGATAGAGTATACGTATGTGCATTTGTGATTAGCTGATGGCAATCACATGATACAGGATTATTGGAAATTGATATAACTTTAAAATTTGTCAGAAAAAATCTACTATTCATATAAAAGCTCAGACTAAGGGGGATATTTATCAAAGCGTCAACTGAAAATACGCTTGAATCCCGCATTGTAATTGTCGCGAGATTGAACCGCCGTAGTTATCAAAGCGTCAATATCGGCAAATGTTGAAATTTGGGACGTAACATAAGATCCCGGGATCTCAAACTGACGCAGATCGATGCGAGTTGAAAACCCGTGGAATTTGAGCAGAATCGCGTTCATTCGCTCTCCTATATGACACTATTTGAAGCTCTCACAAAGTTATCAAAATTTCTACAGTTACGTTTGTGTCTTTTCTGACTCAACGTACCCAGGGCTGGCTCAAGACATTGTGCTGCCTGGGTCCCAGATCAAAATGACGCCCCCCCCCCCCGACGAAGCCCCGACCCTCCCATACCGCCCCCCCCCACACCTATATATATATATATATATATATATATATATATATATATACACACACACATATATATATATATATACACACACACACACACACATATATATATATATATATATACACACACACATATATATATATACTGTATACACACACACACATATATATATATATATATATATACATATACACATATATATATATATATATATATATATATATATATATGCACACACACACATACATATATATACACATACACTGGCTAATAATGACAACTCCTACTGTATTGGTGAAGGACAGGTCTCTATAGCTTGTCTAGTTAAATGCATTAAGAAAAAAAAAAAAATAATAATAAAAGATACCATGTAATACAGCATTTAATGCTTTTTTTAGAGAAAATTAACACAACTACATAACCCATCAAATTAATTCCAAGATCTTGGAACCCTAAACAAATTCTCCCAAGAGCAGCTATTTTATCTGCAGTAGATTTATTTATTAAAGTTAGTCATTTTGCATTTTTTAGAAAGCTTTATGTTTCAGTGTTCCAATGAAGGTTCCAACAGTCCACACTTCAGGGCAGGCGCTCCCCACCTACGTCCACCACCGCGCGTGTGTATTAGGCAGGCACTGCTCAACTAGACAGAGCCGCGGCGGCAGAACCAGAGGGGGCGGGGATATATGACCATGACGTCATATCTTTGCTCCCCTCCCTCATAACGGGCGGCGGCGCCTCTGGTCGTCTGGAGTTTGTCTGTCCCGCCCTTGCCCCCTGGGAATCATTCATCTTTACTATGTGAGGTGAGTGAGTGTATTTAACACTTATGCCGCCCATTGACAGAGGGGAATATACATGTTTCACACTTATTTCCAGAGGGGGAAGGTAGGCAGGAGCGACAGTCGGCAGACAGTCAGTGACTATAATAATTATAGTCACTGACTGAACTGCCGCCCCCTGTCAAGTGCCGCCTGGGCCATGGGACCCTGTTGGTCCCATTGATAAGCCGGCCCTGAACGTACCTGGTTTTCAATCCGTCACCCTTCAGGTTGTGGATGCCATAGAAGTGAATGGGAGTCTGAAACGACAGAAAGCTTATGTTTTGATGCTGCAAGAGAATTAAGTATATTACATAATAAAAGTAAATTAGAAACGTTATTAAAATTGTATACCCTTTCTAAATTAAACAATATTATTGCTCCACATTTGGTGTACTAGTAGATATAGGGATAACAATGAAAAATACATTACTACTTATGGATTATTCTACAACTTTGTCTCTCTTTACAAAGCAAGGGGACAATATTATTTCTACAGATTTGGTGCAAAGTTTTGCCCCAAACTTGTTGCACTAATAGATATAGAGATAAAAATGAAATAAATACACGACATAATATAGCTAACTTCCTTTTTATTTTTTAGAAAAATCTATGTGCACCATTTTTAAGCCATGTAATACAAGTCCCACTCTCCACTTCGCGCCATATTTGACGCAACACTTTTCGCACCAATTTTGACGGAAACTCCTAAATAACCCACACACTAGTGAATTTTTCCACCACTTTTGAATATGCATAATCACATGATTTATGACATCAGCCAATCTGATTCAAATACACATTATAAACTATCACTAACTAATCAAATTGCTCTATACTTGTGTCATTGATCACTCATCAGAACTTGTGTATTATACTTTGAAAGTATGTATATGTGAAATTAGTATTAAAGGGCCAGTAAACCTAGAAAATAATGTTATATAATTCTGCACATAGTGCAGAATTATATAACATTATATTAGTGCTAGCTTTATGCAACATAATATTGCGGTTACATTTTTTTTTGTCTGACAGCGGGAACGAGCTACATTGAGTGTAATGGCACAATTGGGCCAGGCTGTGACTAAACAGCTGCCCAGATGCGCTCAGTGAAAAAAACAGACCCGCTCAGTAGATCACAGAGGGCGGGTCTGAAAAACCCTCTTTTTTTAATAAAAATGTAACCGCAATATTATGTTGCATAAAGCTAGCACTAATATAATGTTCTATAACTCTGCACTATGTGCAGAATTATATAACATTATTTTCTAGGTTTACTGGCCCTTTAAAGATAAACATTGATGCTGACATTAGGACACACAGTGTAATATTTTAGACAAGGATTTTAAAATTTGAATTGATGTTTGATTCAATAGAATCTTAAGCTGATAGCTCAAAGGGATAGCCACCTAACTTTAATTGTGGTGTGGGGGAGGGAAGAAAGCTGTTTAGGAGGGATCAGGGGGTCTGATGTGTCAGGTGGGAGCCCGATATCTACACTAAAGCTAAAATGAACCCTGCAAGCTCCCTACAAGCTCCCTAATTAACCCCTTCACTGCTAGACATAATACACGTGTGATGCGCAGTGGCATTTAGCGGCCTACTAATTACCAAAAAGCAACGCCAAAGCCATATATGTCTGCTATTTCTGAACAAAGGGGATCCCAGAGAAGCATTTACAATAATTTGTGCCATAATTGCACAAGCTGTTTGTAAATAATTTCAGTAAGAAACCTAAAGTTTGTGAAAAAGTGAACAATTTTTTTTATTTGACTGCATTTGGCATTGAAATGGTGAAAAGGGCCTAGATCAATACTTTGGGATGTCTTCTAAAAAAAATACACATGTCAAGGGATATTCAGGGATTCCTGAAAGATATCAGTGTTCCAATGTAATTAGCGCTAATTTTGAAAAAAAGTGGTTTGGAAATAGCAAAGTGCTACTTTTATTTATTGCCCTATAACTTGCAAAGAACATGTAAACATTGGGTATTTCTAAACTCTGACAAAATTTAGAAACTGTTTAGCATGGGTGTTTTTTGGTGGTTGTAGATGTGTAATAAATTTTGGGGGTCAAAGTTAGAAAAAGTGTGTTTTTTTCAATTTTTTTCCTCATATTTTGTAATTTTTTTTATAGTAAATTATAAAATATGATGAAAATAATGGTATCTTTAGAAAGTCCATTTAATGGCGAGAAAAACGGTATATAATATGTGTGGGTACAGTAAATGAGTAAGGGGTTAATGACCAGACCATTTTTCAATTGTCTTACCCTTAAGGACTAGGGCTATTTTTACAGTTCTGCAGTGTTTGTGTTTAGCTGTAATTTTCCTCTTACTCATTTACTGTACCCACACATATTATATACCGTTTTTCTCACCATTAAATGGACTTTCTAAAGATACCATTATTTTCATCATGTCTTATAATTTTCTATAAAATTGTTTATAAAATATGAGGAAAAAAATGGAAAAACCACACTTTCCATCTAAAGGGGGGAGGGGAGAGTCCACGACTTCATTCATTACTTATGGGAATTAAGAACCTGCCCACCAGGAGGAGGTAAAGACCCCAGCCAAAGGCTTAAATACCTCCCCCACTCCCCTCATCCACCAGTCATTCTTTGCCTTTCGTCACAGGAGGATGGCAGAGAGGTGCCGAAGTTTCGGAGGTCTCTTTGGAGAGTACTACTCTTCGCTATGGGACGGGAGTTTAAGTAGCCCTAACAAGTCTTTCAGTTGAGGACCTGGGTGAAAGTTAGAGTCTGGAGATGCAGGGAGAGCTCTCCTCTGCGACACCATCCCGACTCATATTAACAGCTCCTACAGTAATCGGCGTTGACGAGTTTCGCAGACTGCTTTCTTCTCTCAAGTCCATGTCAGGAGCAATGCTATGACCTGTCACACTTGAAGGGCCAAATTCCTGTTCCACGGCGTGTATTCTGGTAAGATTGCTTCATTTTTTATTATATTGATAACACAGAAGACAGAGCCACAGTGTGGCACCTTTTATCTTTATAGAATCAAGGGTTAATATTCCTGGTAAGGGAATTATTGAACAGGGGGGGGGGTTATACATGAAATTCTTCATTGTGTCATTGCTGCATTATGTGCGGGATGAGGCCCTGGCAATGTGGTGGAACTGACAGGTTTATTTCCGAGAGTTTTTGCGTGTCATTTTTTGTTGTGTTTTCTCTTTTAGACAGGGGCGGTCCTGTTAGGGCTTCAGTTCCGGTCTGATCTGTGATGGAGGAGACAAAGCGGGTTCCCTAGTCCAGGTCCGAGGAGGTGGTAAGTGCCCCTGCCATTGGCGGTTATAAAGGTGCCTGTTCTTAATTTTGCTAATTAAGATAAAAGCTATGGAGGATTCAGACGCGTTGGAGGGTACTCCCTCTTTATCTAAATCTTTTACCTGTGTTTATTGTGAGGTTCCGGTAGACCAGCCTGCGCAACTGTGTTCTACATGCCTTGAAAAAGCTATGACATCTAAAAATAAGTGAATGTCTAGTACTACTGAGCCGTCCACCTCTGAGGGCTCTCCGTCCCGTGAGGTGCATTCTCTAATTGTGTCCCCCATTCCACATGCAGCACCCCAGGGTCCGACTGTTACCCCTTCGGGGGAGTTTTGCTGGCCGCCAGATTTTGCGGACCAACTTCAAACGGCAGTCTCTTAAATGATCCATGCTTTACCGCGTTCTGCTAAGCGCAAGTGTAGAGCTTTCCAGAGTGGCTGAACTCAGGATTCATCTATGTCGGAAACTCCTGCGGAGTGGTACAACGATGAGGCCCACTCCGACGCTTCGGAGGGGGTTCCTTCTGGTTTGGAGTTCGTGTCATCTTAACCTCTGGCGGAGGAGCCTGGCTATAGGTTTAAAATGGAGAATTTGCGCTTTTTGCTGAAGCAAGTACTTGCTACTCTGGAGGTTCCGGAGCCGAAGCATCCGGAGGAACCTTACATTCCTAAGTTGGAAAACATGTTAAGGAAAATGTTTCAACACACGGGGTTTGTTTTTGTCGCCGCGGTTGCCGGAGCTGCGTCATATTGGTGTGATTCTCTGTGCGAGATGATTGAGGGCGAGCCCTCTTTAGAAGAAGTTCAGGAAAGGATTAAGGCGCTGAAGGTTGCCAATTCTTTCATTTGCGACGCCAATATGCAGATTATTCGCCCAAACGCTAAGGTGTCAGGTTTTTTCATTTTAGCACCCAGGGCGCTGTGGCTAAAATCTTGGTCGGTGGACATGACTTCTAAGCTGAGGTTACTGTCCCTGCCTTTTCAAGGTAAGATTTTGTTTGGTCCAGGCCTGGACTCGATTATATCCACGGTTACGGGAGGCAAGGGTGCCTTCCTGCCCCAGGATAAGAAGGCTAAGCCTATGGGTTCTAATTTTCATCCCTTTCGAGAGGACAAGGCCCAACACCAGCAGCCTGCCGCGAAGGTGGACCCACCTAAGGGAGCCTGGAAGCCTGCTCAGGCTTGAAACAAGTCAAAGCAGAACAAGAAGCCCACCGAAACAAAATTGGCATGAAGGGACGGCCCCCAACAGGTTTACAGACCGAGTAGGGGGCAGATTGTCTCTTTTCTCCAATGCCTGGTTGCAGGATGTTCAGGACCCTTGGGTTCTAGAGGTTGTCGCCCAGGGTTATAGGATAGGGTTCAGGTCCCTTCTGCCCAGGGGCAGATTCCTTGTTTCAAACTTGTCTTCAAGGCCAGAAAAGTGAGAGGCCTTCCTAGAGTGTGTTAGGGATCTATCATCTCTAGATGTTATCGTACAAGTACCCCATGCAGAAAGGGGTCTAGGGTACTATTTAAATTTGTTTGTGGTTCCAAAGAAGTAGGGCACATTCCGCCTGATTCTGGATTTAAAGTGTTTAAACAAGTTCCTGTCCGTTCCATCGTTCAAAATGGATATGATCAGGTCCATTTTACCTCTAGTTCAAGAGGGGCAGTTCATGACCACAATAGACTTGAAGGATGCCTACCTGCATTTCCCAATTCACAGGGACCGCTTCAAGTTTCTCAGATTTGCGTTTCTGGACCAACATTTTCAATTTGTGGCCCTTCCCTTCATTCTGGCGACGGCTACGAGAGTCTTCATGAAGGTTCTAAGGGCACTGCTTGCAGTGGCCAGATCCAGGGGTATTGCGGTGGCGCCCTACCTGGACGACATTCTGGTTCAGGCGCCGTCCTTTCATTTGGCAGAAGTCAATTCAAGGGCTCTGCTTCTGTTGCTTCAATCTCACAGTTGGAAGATCAACTCCGGGAAGAGCTCCCTGGTTCCCAGCACCAGGGTGGAGTTTCTGGGCACGATACTAGACTCCGTGTCCATGAAGATATTCCTCACAGATCAGCGACGCAGGAAGATTGCGTCTGCCTGTCTTGCCCTTCAGTCCTTAAGGAGTCCCTCAGTGGCTTAGTGTATGAAGGTGATTGGGCTCATGGTCTCCAGCATAGACGTCATTCCATTCGCAAGATTTCATCTCAGACCTCTTCAACTGTGCATGTTGAGGCAGTGGAACGCCGATCATTCCGATCTGTCACAGCTGATATCCATGGATGTGCGGACTCGGTCTTCCCTCTCTTGGTGGATCTGTCCAGTCCAGTTGTCCATGGGGACACCCTTCTTGAGACCGTCCTGGGAAATTGTTACCACGAACGCAAGTCTGATGGGATGGGGAGCTGTTTGGGGTGCCAGGTTGGCACAGGGAAAATGGTCTTGGCTGGAGTCTCTTCTTACGATAAATATCCTAGAATTTGCGAGTGATCTACAATGCTCTGAAGGCGTGGCCCTGTCTGGGGGAATGTAACTTCATCAGTTTCCAGGCAGACAACATTACCTCGGTGGCATACATCAATCACCAGGGGGTTACGAGGCGCTCCCTAGCAATGAGGGAGGTGTCTCTGATTCTGGAGTGGGCGGAGACCCACGGCTGTTTGCTCTCAGCAATCCACATCCCTGGAGTGGACAACTGGGAAGCGGACTTTCTCAGCAGGCAAACATTTCATCCGTGAGAATGGTCTCTTCACCCCAAGGTGTTTGCAGAGATTTGTCTCAGATGGGGGACGCCAGAGATCGATCTCATGGCGTCCCGATTAAATAGCAGACTTCCCCGATATGGATTGAGGTCGAGGGACCCCCAAGCGGAGCTGATAGATGCATTGGCGGTACCTTGGGAGTTCAGTCTAATGTACAGTTTTCCTTCGTTACCACTTCTACCTCGTATAGTGGCACGCATAAAGCAGAAGAGAGCGCCATCCATTCCTTCGTGGTCGCGGAAGACGTGGTTTGCGGATCTGGTGGAGATGTCATCCTCTCCGCCGTGGAGGTTACCCTGTCACACGGACCTGCTGGAACAGGGTCCTTTTCAACATCAGAATCTAGATTCTCTGAGGCTGACTGCGTGGAGATTGAACGCTGAGTCCTAGCCAAGAGAGGTTTTTCTGAAACTGTGATTGATACTCTAGTTCAGGCGAGGAAGCCAGTCACTCAACGCATCTACCATAAGGTGTGGAGAGTTTACTTGTCCTGGTGTGAGAGACATGGATATCCTTGGCACAAGGTGAAGATATCCAGGATTTTGTCTTTTCTACAAGAGTGTTTGGAGAAGGGTCTTGCCGCTAGTTCCTTGAATGGACAGATCTTGGCTCTATCAGTGTTGTTGCATAGGAAGCTCGCCGAGCTCCCTGACATTCAATCCTTTGTTCAGGCCCTGTCTAGAATCAGGCCTGTGTTTAGGCAGTCTGCTCCCCTGTGGAGCTTGAATTTGGTTCTTAAAGGGACAGTAAACCTTAAAAATAATGTTATATAATTCTGCACATAGTGCAGAATTATATAACATTATATTAGCCAAATATTATTTAAACGTAATTTCCCCTATTAATTTTTAAAAGAAAGTGCTGTTTCACAGACCCGCTCTCTGCTGAGCGGGTCTGTAATATTTCCTCAGTGCATCGGGCCAGCTGTATAGTCACAGCCTGGCCCGACCGCGCCATAAGACTAAGTGCAGCTCGCTCCTGTCACAGGAGCGAGCTGCACTTAGTCTTATGGCGCGGTCGGGCCAGGCTGTGAC
The DNA here is from genome assembly GCF_027579735.1 of Bombina bombina. Classification (NCBI taxonomy): domain Eukaryota; kingdom Metazoa; phylum Chordata; class Amphibia; order Anura; family Bombinatoridae; genus Bombina; species Bombina bombina. Next base: position 454,826,356 of record NC_069499.1, read on the forward strand.
TATACAGCTGGCCCGATGCACTGAGGAAATATAACAGACCCGCTCAGCAGAGAGCAGAGAGCGGGTCTGTGAAACAGCACTTTCTTTTAAAAATTAATAGGGGAAATTACGTTTAAATAATATTTGGCTAATATAATGTTATATAATTCTGCACTATGTGCAGAATTATATAACATTATTTTTAAGGTTTACTGTCCCTTTAAAGTTTTACAGAGGGCTTCATTTGAGCCTATGCATTCTCTTGACATAAAGATCCTGTCTTGGAAGGTTCTGTTCCTGTTAGCCATTGTATCGGCCTGCAGAGTTTCCGAACTGGCGGCCTTGCAACATGAGCCCCCTTATCTGGTGTTTCACGAGGATAAGGCTTTTCTTCGCACCGGCTTTGGATTTCTTCCCAAGGTGGTGACTGACCATAACATCAATATGGAAATAGTTGTTCCTTCTTTGTGTCCTAGTCCCTCTTCTTCTAAGGAGATGCTACTTCATAATCTGAATGTGGTTCTTGCCTTGAATTTCCATCTTCAGGCGACTAAGGATTTCAGACAATCTAACTCTCTTTTTGTAGTCTAATAAGGGAAGCGCAGGGGTCAGCGGGTCTTCTACTTCTTTGTCTTTTTGGCTGAGGAGCTTGATACGCCTTGCCTATGAGACGGTGGGACACAAGCCCCCTCAGAGGATTATGGCTCATTCCACTAGAGCAGTGGCTTCATCTTGGGCCTTCAAAAATGAGGCTTCTATGGAGCAGATTTGTAAGGCGGCTACCTGGTCCTCCTTGCATACTTTCACAAAGTTTTACAAATTTGACGTCTTTGCTTCTGTGGAAGCTGTTTTTGGGAGAGAGGTTCTACAGGCTGTGGTCCGCCTTTACCCTCCCGGTTTCATTCAGTGTCCTCTAGAGCTTGGGTAAATGTTTCCCATAAGTAATGAATGAAGCCCCCTTTAGATGGAAAACATAAATTATGCTTACCTGATAATTTAATTTCCATCGTTGGGAGGAGAGTCCACGGCTCCCGCCCGTATCTCCGGTGGGCAGCCCTAAATGTAATATTTCTTCTGGCACCATTTTTACCCTGATATTTCTCCTACTGTTCCTTGTTCCCTTGGCAGAATGACTGGGGGATGATGACTGGGGGATGAGGAGAGTTGGGGGAGGTATTTAAGCCTTTGGCTGGGATGTCTTGGCCTCCTCCTGGTGGGCAGGTTCTTAATTCCCATAAGTAATGAATGAAGCCGTGGACTCTCCTCCCCACGATGGAAATTAAATTATCAGGTAAGCATATTTGTTATTTTTTACTTTGACCACCAGAATCTGTTACACATCTACAACCACCAAAAAACAACCATTCTAAAAAGTATCTAAATTTTGTCCTGAGTTTAGAAATACCCAATGTTTACATGTTGTTTGTTTTTTTTGCAAGTTATAGGGCAATAAATACAAGTAGCACTTTGCTATTTCCAAACCACTTTTTTTCAAAATTAGCGATAGTTACCCTGATATCTGTCAGGAATACCTGAATATCCCTTGACATGTATATATTTTTTTTTTTTTTTTTTTAGAAGACATCCCAAAGTATTGATCTAGGCCCATTTTGGTATATTTCATGCCACCATTTCACTGCCAAATGCAATCAAATAAAAAAATTTTTTTCACTTTTTCACAAATTTTGTCACAAACTTTAGGTTTCTCACTGAAATTATTTACAAACAGCTTGTGCAATTATGGCACAAATGGTTGTAAATGCTTCTCTGTGATTCCCTTTGCTCAGAAATAGCAGACATATATGGCTTTTGGGTTGCTTTTTGTTAATTAGGCTGCGAAATGCCTCTTCGCAGCACACTTGTATCATACCCAGCAGTGAAGGGGTTAATTAGGGAGCTTGCAGTGTTAATTTTAGCTTTAGTGTAGAGATCAGCCTCCCACCTGACACATCCCACCCCCTGATCCCTCCCAAACAGCTCTCTTCCCTCCCCCACCCCACAATTGTCGCTGCCATCTGCCAGTACCCAGTTTGCCCCCAAAAACGTTATTTTTTTTTATATATAAAATGTAGCTTTTTCTGTAGTGTAGCTGCCCCCCCAATACCCCCCTCCCACTCCCAGATCCTTTGATACTTATTTGTTTTTTTTAAATTCCCCCTCCCTCTCACCTACAATTCAGGGATCATTGTTGGTAGTGATTGCTGCACGCACGCGCGCCCCGCAGGCCCCCCCGGATGCTCCCGGCACCCGGTGTGCACATTGCACTTACAGGAACCAGATGCCGGGTAGTGATGGGCCGCCCACCCACCTCCCTGCTAAGATCCCACCCACCAATGTTTGGCACTATCGCTACCTGTGCAAAGAGGGCCACAGAGTGGCTCTCTGCATCGAATGTTTGAAAAAGGGTATTGCAGGATGTCTCAATATCGAGGCATTACTGCAATACCCTGAGAGCTGCTGGAAGCGATCGCAAATACTTCTAGCACTCAATTAGACCAAGGACGTGCCAGGTACGTCCATTGTCACTAAATGACAGTTTTTGCAGGACGTACCTGGCACGTCCTTGGTCGTTAAGGGGTTAAACTGTCATGATTCAGATACAGCAGAAATTAAAATCACCTCTTTACTGGAATGCTATTTTCAGTATATTTCTTCCTTCTCTTGAATTTCTTTTTCAGTAAGAAATGTCATCTTATATGCCAGCCCATTTAATAACACATGTGAAGGGGTGTTTTTTAAAAATAGATTGCAATCAGGAAGGGGTAGACAGGTGCAGAGAGAAACCTGGCCCAGCTCTTAAAGGGACAGGAAACCCCAAAATATTATTTCATGATTTGGATAGAACATAGAATTTTAAACAACTTTACAGTTTACTTCTATTATCAAATTTGCTTCATTCTCTTGTTATCCTTTGCTGAAGGAACAGCATTGCACTACTGGCAGCTAGCTGAACACATCTATTTAGCCAATGACAAGAGCCAAATGTGTGCAGGCACCAATTAGCAGCTAGCTCTCACTAGTGCAACTTACATTTTTACTTTCCTATCCCTTTAAAATATCCATTGATTGGAAATTAATACATATGATACTCTGATTGCATGTTATATTCGCAATTAGTCCTGCTCACAAAAAGAATACATTTACACTATATACAATAATGTGCTGAAGAGAAATGTGCTTGTTCGTGGACAGTAATGAAATTATATAAATAAAGTTTGAAAAAACCCGAATAGCCGCAACATCAATGACTGTTAGTTAATACCAGTGCAATGCTCTTCGCACCGTACTTGACGCGTGTGTTATTTGATGACTTTTTTGATAAATAAGGAGATCATATTCAGGTCCGCGGCTGCGATGTTTGGCGAGCGTATTGACGCCCGCGAATGCAACATAGTTGACACTTTGATAAATATCCCCCTAAGTGGTATTGCATTGTCTTTTTATTACGCATTTGTTGTTTATGAAAATCTACTGTATTTACTGGTCCTTTAAGAGCCAGCACAACACAGCACTAATTGGCTAAAATGCAAGTCAATAGATAAATAATAAAGTCATGTGATCAGGGGGCTGTCAGAAGATTCTTAGATACAAGGTAATCACAGAGGTAAAAAGTATATTAATATAACAGTGTTGGTTATGCAAAACTGGGGAATGGGTAATAAAGGGATTATTTATCTTTTTAAACAATAAACATTATATTGTAGACTGTCCCTTTAAGTATTTTTTTTTTGTGTCTGGATTTGGAAAGACATAATAATCACATTTAATAAAAATATTAACGCTGATGCAAGATGACATTGGTAGTTGTGTGTCTCACTACAAGAGAATCAGTAGTATCATACAGTGATTTTATTACAAATGGTATAGTTTTTCTCAGTTACAATTTAATATCTGAAACATAAACCAATTACAAAATGCAAATAAAACAGAAGGTACTCCAGCTGCCTGATCCAATCCGTGCCTCCATTCTGTTATTCCCATTTCAGTTACATAAAGCGTATTTTCCTACATTTAATGTATTTACACAACTGAAAAGCAATGTTTGTAAGCAAAACCTACAACAGATTCACTTCAAAGCATCAAATAACAAAATAACATTCTAAACTTTTGAATGCAATTCCCTTTCCCTTGTTTTATTTTTGCAAATGTTACCAAAGGGATTATAATCATTATATTAATCTTTTTTTTTTCCAATGCTAGGATTAACGCGAGACTAACGGAATGTAATCTCTCTCGTCCTGTTTGCCTTAGCATTACAGTGCATTGCACCTTCTGCTTCATGAAATGTAGGGCTCTAAGTAGAAATACGCTTTACTAAATGTGTACACACACACACACACCCTTCTCATTTTTACTGTCTGCAATATGCATCCTTGATTTTGCTCACTTATGTGTAAAATACCTCTGAAAATTGTGTGACCCATACTCCCTGAATCTGAAAGTAAAATGATTTACTTGCAATGAACAAACTCATTTATAGCATAGCCCTAATAGTCCAGAATCAAGAAAGATTTCACTAGAGACTTCAAGTGGTATATCCTTGTTTGCAAAACCATGCACATTGTTTTAATCCCTTAAACACAATTAATCCTAACTGCAAACTGCAGCACAACTAACCCTAACTGCAACCCCATACCCAAAGTACAATTAGCCAAGATCCTTAAAGGGACATTAAACCCAACATTTTTCTTTCATTATTCAGATAGAGAATACAAATTTAACAAAGTTCCAATTTACTTCTATTATCAAATTTGCTTCGGTCTCATGGTATTTTTTGTTGAAGTGATACTAGGTAGGTAGTGTGCATGTGCCTGAAGCACTACATGACAGGAAATAGTGCTGCCATCTAGTGCTCCTGCTAATGTATAACATTGTTGCAAAACTGCTGCCATATAGTGCTGCAGACATGTGCAAACTCAAGATCTTAAATGCCTGCTTTTCAACAAAGGATAACAAAACAACGAAGAAAATTTGATAACAAAAGTAAATTTGAAAGTTGTTTGACATTGTATGCTCTATCTGAATTACGAAAGTAAAAAAATTGGGTTTTATGTCCCTTTAAAGGGACAGTAAACCTAAAAATAACATAGTGTAGAATTATATAACATTATCTTAGCGCAAACATTATACATTAAAGTATTGCAGCCATATTTTATGGTAAAGTCTAGTTTTTCAGACCGCCACTCCTTGCTCTACTCTCTAATACAGAGATTAGTGTTAACTAAAATAATCAGACAGAGAGATATGCTTAGTGCTCACCAGGACAGTTTTTACGTTGTCTAAGGTCTCAGTTGAAACTGGATCCGCACCTCTAGGGGTCCCATCTGCAGCTGTAATCAGTAAAAGCACTGCTACAAGGTGGGCTGGTGGGGAACAGGCTTCACCAGTAACATCTCTGGCTTCTCTGTGTGCCTCTTGCAAAAAAAGGTCTAACAGTTTTAGGAAAGTATATGGCGTTTTCTTTACAATATGGTGGCAAAGTTTCCTAGAAGGCTATAACAGTGTTACGGGACATAAAAACCTGCTAGAAGGCTGCATGCGTATCTTCTATTGTAAAATGACTAAGAGGAAAGGATGACATAATCACAAAAACAACTCTTATTGCTCCTATTTGGCTGCCAGATTAACATCTGCAAATAACCTGTGAGAGTTCTGATGAAATGAGGAGCCTGAGACCAGTGAGGTCTAGCTATACCGTGGTGCTCACTATAGTCTGGGGTCACACTAACATGCTTTGTTTTCTTTTCCATTATATTTAAAGTGACAGTTTACACAAAAAATATTTTTTTTTTTTTAAAAATAGATAACGTCTTTACTACCCATTGCCCAGCTTTGCACAACATTGTTATATTAATTTATTTATAACATTAAAATCTCTCAATTTCTTCCTGTTTCTGAGCCACTACAGATAGCCTCTTATCACATGCATTTTTCACAAGACACTGCTGATTCATGTGTGCCATAGATAACATTGTGTTCACTCCTGTGGAGTTGTGCAGGACACAACATTAATTGGCTAAAATTCAAGTCAATAGATAGTAAATAAATAGCCATGAGATAAGGGGGCTGTCTGCAGAGGCTTAGATACAAGGTAATCACAGAATGGGTAATACAGGGATGATCCTATCTTTTTAAACGATAACAATGTTGGAGTAGACTGTCCCTTTAATAAATAATGTCATATTTATGTCTTTTAAGACCACATTTCTGTCTCTCTCCACCTTCTCTCATCTCTATTCATTAACGCCACAAGTATGAAATTAAAGCTAAAACAAAAGATAAATAGTTACAATGTTTTTAAATGCAGTTTGTTTCATTGTACAGTGCTGTAATGTCCTAAATACCAGAAAAATAATAACATAGTATTATTATCTGTTATTTGTAGAGCGCCAACATATTCCGCAGCTCTATAAACATAGGCGGTATTAAAGGTAGCAATTATAGGGATCAAATGGGTAGAGGGCCCTGCCTATAGTCACACTGTTTAGGTCAGCTCTTATGAAAGTGATCTGCAAGGAGTTGGGCTCTTAGGCTTACATTCTAAGGGGGTTCATGGGGGATAGCAATGGAGGAGAGGAGCTGGTATTAGGAAAGGTTTGTGTAGGTTGTATGCATCCCTGAACAGAAGAGTCTTTAGAGAGTCCTTGAAGCTTTCAAAACTAGGGGAGAGTCTTGTGGAGTGAGGCAGAGAGTTCCACAAGATGGGAACCAGTCTGGAGAAGTCCTGTAAACGGGAATGTGAGGAGGTAACAAGAGAGGAGGAGAGTAGGAGGTCATGAGCAGAGCAAAGGGGACAGGAGGGAGAGTATCTGGAGACAAAGTCTGAGCTATAGAGAGGAACAGTGCAGTTGAGGACTTTGTATGTCAGAGTCAGAATGTTGTGTTTAATCCTGGAGGCAAGATGAAGCCAGTGAAGGGATTGGCAGAAAGGTGCAGCAGATGAAGAGCGACATGTAAGGAAGATGAGCCTGGAAGAGGCATTCATTATGGATTGTAAAGTTGCTATGCGGCAGCTAGGGATACCAGAGAAGACGAAGTTGCAGTAGTCAAGGCGGGAAAGGATGAGAGAGTAGGTTAAAATCTCAGTTGTGTCTTGTGTAAGGAAATGTCTAATTTTAGAGATGTTTTTAAGGTGGAAACGGCAGAATTTAGCCAAGTCCTGAATGTGAGGAGTGAAAAAAAGATCAGAGTCATGTGTGACCCCAAGACATCGGGCATGCGGGGTAGGGGTAATGATGGAGCTGTCGACAGTTATAGAGAGATGGGGGGGTGGAGATTTTAGAAGAAGGGGGAAAATAAGGAACTCAGTTTTGGAGTGATTTAGCTTAAGGTAATGAGAGGACATCCATGAAGAGATGTGAGAAAGACAGCTAGTGACACGGGTTAGCAAGGAAGGAGATAAGTCTGGAGCAGAGATGTAGATTTGAGTGTCATCTGCATATAAATGATATTAAAACCTGTGGGACTTTATTAGGGAACCCAATGATGACGCATTGAGAAGAGAAGGGGACCGAGTTATGTTGTAAATTGACATGTTCCATACGTTATAGGAGAACTAGCACATGACTGACATGGAAGAAAGGTTTTCGGAAAGATAGGACACTTTCTTGTTATTAAAGAATTTAACAAATTATGTATATACTGTGTGCTATATCCCTTGATATGTGCAGGTCCCATCTGTAGACATGGATGAGTGAACTTGCAGAGGCTTCTGCTTTTTTGTTATTTTGGTTGCACAAATTGATGATTTTTAAAACTCAGCAGAACATGTTGGCTGTTCCAGATGTGAATTTAAAAAAAAGTCTTAATTGATGACCAATAATTTTGTGTAAAGGGAAAGCAAAAACTACATGTTCTGTTAAAACGTTGCTGATCCTAGCTTACCCAGGGCTAGATAACGAGTGGTGCACTAACTGTTGTGCAAAAGCGGAAGAAGTTTATCGCAGCTCTTTGCACGTGTCAGAAACAGTACAACTTCAGAGCTCTAGTTAACTGTTACGCAAGACAAAAAAGTTGCACAAAAAGTGTCAAAAATACATTTAACGGTGCAGTATAACACTACACTGTGTACAGAATTATTAGGCAAATGAGTATTTTGACCACATCATCCTCTTTATGCATGTTGTCTTACTCCAAGCTGTATAGGCTCGAAAGCCTGCTACCAATTAAGCATATTAGGTGATGTGCATCTCTGTAATGAGAAGGGGTGTGGTCTAATGACATCAACACCCTATATCAGGTGTGCATAATTATTAGGCAACTTCCTTTCCTTTGGCAAAATGGGTCAAAAGAAGGACTTGACAGGCTCAGAAAAGTCAAAAATAGTGAGATATCTTGCAGAGGGATGCAGCACTCTTAAAATTGCAAAGCTTCTGAAGCGTGATCATCGAACAATCAAGCGTTTCATTCAAAATAGTCAACAGGGTCGCAAGAAGCGTGTGGAAAAACCAAGGCGCAAAATAACTGCCCATGAACTGAGAAAAGTCAAGCGTGCAGCTGCCAAGATGCCACTTGCCACCAGTTTGGCCATATTTCAGAGCTGCAACATCACTGGAGTGCCCAAAAGCACAAGGTGTGCAATACTCAGAGACATGGCCATGGTAAGAAAGGCTAAAAGACGACCACCACTGAACAAGACACACAAGCTGAAACGTCAAGACTGGGCCAAGAAATATCTCAAGACTGATTTTTCTAAGGTTTTATGGACTGATGAAATGAGAGTGAGTCTTGATGGGCCAGATGGATGGGCCCGTGGCTGGATTGGTAAAGGGCAGAGAGCTCCAGTCCGACTCAGACGCCAGCAAGGTGGAGGTGGAGTACTGGTTTGGGCTGGTATCATCAAAGATGAGCTTGTGGGGCCTTTTCGGGTTGAGGATGGAGTCAAGCTCAACTCCCAGTCCTACTGCCAGTTTCTGGAAGACACCTTCTTCAAGCAGTGGTACAGGAAGAAGTCTGCATCCTTCAAGAAAAACATGATTTTCATGCAGGACAATGCTCCATCACACGCGTCCAAGTACTCCACAGCGTGGCTGGCAAGAAAGGGTATAAAAGAAGAAAATCTAATGACATGGCCTCCTTGTTCACCTGATCTGAACCCCATTGAGAACCTGTGGTCCATCATCAAATGTGAGATTTACAAGGAGGGAAAACAGTACACCTCTCTGAACAGTGTCTGGGAGGCTGTGGTTGCTGCTGCACGCAATGTTGATGGTGAACAGATCAAAACACTGACAGAATCCATGGATGGCAGGCTTTTGAGTGTCCTTGCAAAGAAAGGTGGCTATATTGTCACTGATTTGTTCTTGTTTTGTTTTTGAATGTCAGAAATGTATATTTGTGAATGTTGAGATGTTATATTGGTTTCACTGGTAAAAATAAATAATTGAAATGGGTATATATTTGTTTTTTGTTAAGTTGCCTAATAATTATGCACAGTAATAGTCACCTGCACACACAGATATCCCCCTAAAATAGCTATAACTAAAAACAAACTAAAAACTACTTCCAAAACTATTCAGCTTTGATATTAATTAGTTTTTTTGGTTCATTGAGAACATGGTTGTTGTTCAATAATAAAATTAATCCTCAAAAATATAACTTGCCTAAAAATTCTGCACTCCCTGTATACAAAATTTCACATTCCAATGTTCTTCACATAGGGGAATATGTTCTTAGTATTCTATAAGAAAAAGAAGCACAGAGGCGCCAACATGGCCTAGTAACGTCACGGCAGTCGGATACAAAACATCAGCAGGATAGGAAATATACTCACAAGCGTAGCGCACCCAAATGGTGCTATTGTGGCAGCCTGGAACATCAAACAGTGGTCCAGCTCACTGGGGTCTCCAGCCAGATAGAGATGATCCTTGGCGAGGGCCTATCCTATGATGCCTATAAGGGCAAAAAAGGCAGTAACGTTTGTACACCATATAAAAAAGGATTCAAGGTTGTACTTACAGGAAACAAAGCACCATTTGGGTGCGCTACGCTTGTAAGTATATTTCCTATCCTGCTGATGTTTTGTATCCGACTGCCGTGACGTTACTAGGCCATGTTGGCGCCTCTGTGCTTCTTTTTCTTATAGATCACGCCACACCAGGATGACCGTCCTATGACAGAGAGCTGCCTTCTTTCTTTTGGATTATTCTTTGTGCGGACATTTTGTTATTTGATTATACCAATATCATCTGGGTCCACTTGTGAGCATATCATCTCTAATAATCTGATATAAGTGTGCTAGGTTTATTGTATATTCTCTTAATTATCTGTATATATCTGCTTACTGTTTGCTGCTTATTGTTAGCGCCCCCTAGGAGTGTGGTGTATGTTCTATATGCACCACCCTCCTTATATCTTTTGTTCTTAGTATTTTTTAAATAGATATTCCTATATATATCTGTATATATCTATACCTATATATAATCATTAAATTATATATAACGTATCCTATAATATAAAAGGCCAAGTGTGTTTGTCCGAAGCTGTCCTGCGCAGTAGAGACTGCACAAGGACAAACAGACCTGGCCTTCAACAAACTGACCTGGGCTGGCTGCTGGCACCTAAGCCGTGAAGCTGTCTGAGTATTTGCATGAGAGAGAGAGCAGCACAAGAGGGGTGATATAGAGCAAGAGAGGGCAAAAGAGAGGGGTGAGAGAGAGCAAAAGAGAGGGGTGAGAGGGCAAACGAGAGGGGTGATATAGAGCAAAAGAGAGGGGTGATATAGAGCAAAAGAGAGGGGTGATATAGAGCAAAAGAGAGGGGTGATATAGAGCAAAAGAGAGGGGTGATATAGAGCACAAGAGAGGGGTGATATAGAGCAAAAGAGAGGGGGAGAGAGAGCAAAAGAGAGGGGTGAGAGGGCAAAAGAGAGGGGTGATATAGAGCACAAGAGGGGTGATATAGAGCAAAAGAGAGGGGGAGAGAGGGCAAAAGAGAGGGGTGATATAGAGCAAAAGAGAGGGGGTGAGAGGGCAAAAGAGAGGGGTGAGAGGGCAAAAGAGAGGGGTGATATAGAGCAAAAGAGAGGGGGTGAGAGGGCAAAAGAGAGGGGTGAGAGGGCAAAAGAGAGGGGTGATATAGAGCAAAAGAGAGGGGTGAGAGGGCAAAAGAGAGGGGTGAGAGAGAGCAAAAAAGAGGGGTGAGAAAGACATTTCCACTTAGGGGTGTACTCACTTTTGTTCCCAAAGGTTTAAACATTAATAGCTGTGTGTTGAGTTACTTTGAGGGGACAGCAAATTTACACTGTTATACAGGCTGTACACTCACTACTTTACATTGTAGCAAAGTGTCATTTCTTCAGTGTTGTCACATGAAAAGATATAATAAAATATTTACAAAAATGTGAGGGGTGTACTCACTTTTATGAGATACTGTGTGTGTGTATATATATATATATATATATGTATGAAATATGTATTTAAAAATAAATAGAACATATTCTGCTATGTGAAGAACATTGGAATGTGAAATATTCATATTTCATGTTGGGCTAGAGCATTTGAGTAAACACAATCGTTTTTTTGCACACAAATAAGGGTGTTTTTTCCCACTTTTAGTGCTCCATTGAAGTCTATGGGATAATATATATATTTTTTTAAATCAAAGTTTTTTATTGAGGAATACCAGATATACAAGGGTATCGTACAGTAAATATTATACATAGAATTGAAACACGTCACCTCTGAGGCTTTGTCAAGACATTAACCTCTAGCATTACATGAAGTAATCACATTCTGGCATTACCTCTTTTTCGTTTTGTTTCCTATATTATAACACAAAAAGAAGAAAACGACTATTCACAGTTTAAATATCCATAACAACTTGTACATCCTATAGTATGGTATACTAAATATAATATAAAGATGTATTTGGATTCTATATAAATAAAGAAAAACTTATGACAAAATATTAAACATAGCGGATAAACACCGCTTATTTGTTCACTTACAGTAAGGGTGAACAGTAGTTAAAGGTGAGAGCGGGGGGCGGAGCCATAAGTTATATTGGAGCCCGCAAGTTTCCCAGGTTGTCATCATGATGGCTTATCTTTATAAGTATACTTAAGTAAAAACATGATAAAAGTCCCCGGGCTTTTGTGTATAAAATGGATAGGGTTACATTGTGGAGCAGGTATTCTCGAGGAGGGGTATCAGGATGTATGCACTATGAGATATAAGACAAATGATAGTATACATGGTATAGAATGAGATATATAAGGGGCTTCCAAATGAGCTCCTCTCCTGGGGAGATGCCACCTACAGGCGATAAGGGAAAAAGGAATAGGGGTATGACCCGCAGGCAACCAGTACCGGCAGGAAAGGGAGGAGAGGAGCCTAACAATAAAAAATGATTTGCTCTAGTAATGAGGTGGTGCTGTGTCTGAAACTACATACCCACAATATCAGGGTTTGTAGGGTATGGCAACTATATACATGCTACGACTTCTAGCGGGTACAGTCTATGTGATACCATAACAGGAACTAGGATATCAAAGGTTATCTCAGCTATAAACATCTATCCTACCATATCTAACTTTGGGAATGCGCAGATATCTACAGTAATTATGCAATGGCATAGATGCATATAAAACAATAAATGCCAATGGTTCTCTGATAGCTTTGTGGCCTTTAATCTATAGTTAGTCTACATGTTGTAACCATAAATAACTAAGCAGGAAGGCTCAGACATCCCGGCCGCAGACGTCCAAGCCCCCACAACCACATAAGACCAAAAGCATTACAGGAGTATATATCTGGGTATACATCCAGCAATGCTAGAGCAAATATTTTTATGCGATTCAGAGTCAATTGTTAGCGTGAGCCCAGCTGAATATAAGTAGCGCATGGTAAGCTGGTATATAAAGGAAAAATGGTAGGCAGACGGTTATGGAATACTATCAGATAAAATCAAATGGTGGGCTGCAAAAATTTCCTCCAGGAGAAACAGTAGTTAATGACAACTTTCATATTAGGCATATATATTGGCAAAAGTGAATTCGTAACACAACTTTCATCTATGATATCTACAAATTTACTCCAACAAGGCACAAGGGGAACAGGTATAGGTATGATACAGTTTAGATTTTTTTTTTCCCTTTTTTTCTTTCTTTCTTTCTTTTTTCTTCTTTTCCTTTTTAAATAGTTAAAGCAATATAAAATGCTTACCAATAAACTAACACACTTAACTATGTAAATACAACAGGGTATTGCTTAGCTATACATATAATTGTATAGGCATCAGCTCTCAGTTTAGCATACAAAATTGGCGACATTAGGAAATAATAAGGTAATCCCCACAACCCAGGTAGGATAGAACAATACTGACTTTAGCTGAAACTTAGGTCAAAGAAGTAAAAGCACACTGTTATTTGTCCATATCGACTTTGAGGTGATGCGTTACTGTAACCTAATGTTGGTTTGTGAGACTTGATAATGAATTATTTAGACATAATAAGCTATGGTCTGCCTAGAACACATAATATAATATAAGGGGAGCTGACCTTAAGTGGTTTTTCAAAACTTCTCTCAGCCATATCTATTACATAGAAACATAGAAACATAGAAACATAGAAACATAGAAACATAGATATTGACGGCAGATAAGAGCCATAGGCCCAGCAAGTCTGCCCCACCTTACCTAACAGTATAAACTTATCTAGTTCGTAGGATAGCCCTATGCTTGTCCCATGCATTTTTAAAGTCCCCCACAGTGTTTGTTGCTACAAATTACATGGTAGCCTTGTTCCTTTTGACTAAGTTAGCAACGGAAATTTTTAGGCTAAATGCAGTGATAATTGTCAAGAGGGAGTAAATAACTCTGTGACCTTAATAACAAAAGTACAATATAATATAACAAACACTGCACCTCTAACACATTGTAAGCATGTAAAAAACATTGTATAGAAGAAATAACAGCCCTAGAAGACATTGGGAGGAATGAATAACTAAACATTGAGTACGCTGTATTAAAATGAATACTATACAATAACAAGTGATATTTGGTTAGAAGAGTGTCTCTAGGAGTTAGTTTAGTTAGGACAGGATAACTATTACTTGATGTATGCAAAAAAAAACAAAACAAAAAAAAAACAACAACATGTAAATATTAATCATGGTCATAACACAAAGTATAGTCTCCTAGTTCTCAGATTAGTGACTTAGCATTTAGAGAACTATCTATTGAAAGATGGAGAGCTACATCAAGTAAACATTCAATGTCTTTAGGCAAAGCAGGGAACTAACACCATAGTTAAGTAACAAACTTTTTAGCTGGGGGTCATGAAGAAATAAATAAATAGAAATCATGTAATGGAAGGATGGAAGAGTCCTCTAACCAACACCAATTGCGGGCAGGTCCGCGTGGGGGAGAGCAAGTGACATGTTCTGGGCTTGAGAGGGATCTGTCATAGGTGTTATGCCTGTAGTGTCCTGTAACAAAAGGCAGACCACCCACACTCCGCTGCAAAGAGGTATCTTTAAAGGTCTCCATGATCTGCCATCGCTAGAGCTCCCCTTCTGTAGGTGAGAGGCTTCCTCTGGGGCAAAATTCGGGAGTGAGGCTTGTCCGGTCTCTGAAGCAGTGGTCCCGGTAGCTGGGGAAAGATCAAAGGCCCCTCTGCGAGCGCTATGATCTGCGAGGTCAGCCGCATCCTCTGTCTTCACATACCTGCTCTCAGCACTGATGCAGGCATCCGGTCTCTCCACCATGGCTGTGTGCTGCAGAGACGAAATGTCCCCTAATGAGGCAGGTTGGTGAGGGACCGTTAGTGAGCGGTCAAAGTCACTTTTAGCCCCAGGCTTTTGTATTGGAGATGAGGAGAGGGCGGCTGGGATATGATCTATATACTGTAGATCCCTTAAGCTGGGTCCAAACTCCTCTCCCATATGGCGCTGCTGAGGATTAAGCTCTCTACGCAGTGAGAGGAAGTGATAGTCCATTTTAGCTTCTAGTTGTTGCAAAGATTGTAGAATCGCCGCCATGTTAGATAGGGATCCAATCAATGTTGATTCAGTGAAACTCCTTATCGCTGCCCCCAAGAATTCGCTATCACATGTTATGTTGCTGTTTCTGGCAGTAGAGATGCTCTTTGATCAGGCTACTATTATATATGGGCTGCGGTGGTGTTAGACTCTACAGTCAATAATATATAGAGCCGCGTGGTTGTCTCCCTGTAGAAAAATAGGGTCTTCTTAGCATCTATATGTCTCCATCTGTCCCCCAGCTCAGTAGACACAGCTCTTCTCTCCAATATATAAGCCTTGAATCCCTTGGTGTTAATTTATAAGAATAAGAGCTGCAATATGGTATATAAGGCCAGGAGCTTCATAGAAACACGTCCTGCTCCCTTGATGGCTAGCTCCGCCCCCGGGATAATATTTTATTGCGCTCACGATATTCAAAGTTTTGAAACTTGTAAAACGCGTGCTATCCCAAGCACGCAAAAAAATTACTTCAAGCAAAATTAATGTGTGAGAGCTAATTTGCACTCCACTCGCAATCTAGCCCCATGTGTTTAGCCCCACAAATGGTTAAACACATATGTCAAGCCCTGCTCAGGAACTGCAAGCTGTGCAACTCCCATTAAACCACTGGTGATTGGTGGCTATATACAACTTCCACTCTTGATATTGGCTCACTGGCTGTGTTCTGCTTGATAACTTCAAAGCTTCCAACTCTATGAGGATTAAACACATAAAGCCAGATTACAAGTCAAATGCTAACCTAATCCATAACACTTGCATTTTTGGGCTGGCATTACAAGTCCATGGTTAATATTTATTGTACACAGTAGTGTCGTGCATTCTACAATGTTCATGTCGGATAACAGTTAGCACAGATAAGTCATTTCCATTAGAGAATAGATTCCTATGAGGAACTGCATGGAAATCCATGTCAGAAAACAGAAAAGCTGATGAAGTGCAAAAATTCCAAGTTTTTGCTTAAATGAATTGCTATACACCTTCCATGCTTTTAAACGTACAATTCAAGCAAACTTGTTTTTCAAAGGCACTAAAAGGAAAAGCAGTATTTTGTACTGAGCACAAGCACAGCTTCAAACTGACGACTTGTAGTATGCGCACATTGAGTACACTGCAACAACTTCCTATTGAAAGTAAGGGACATGCTGTATATGTATTGGATGTGTTAAAAATGCATTTTAACTAACATCTTTACTGATTACCCAACCATGGGTTATTGACTGTGCAAGTCCGGGTGTATTACACATGTTCACTTGTGCTACACTTGTAATGTAGGCCATAGAATGCTGAGCTCAGTAACTAAGGCATGACGGGGGGTAGTTATCAAGCCGTCAACCTCAAATACGCTGGAATTCCGCAGCGTATTTGTGGCGAGGCTAATTCGCCTTAGTTATCAAAGGCTCGAGACCGGCAAAAGTAGAATTTTGTGACGTAAACTTTGATCCGACGGACTCAGTCCGACACAGATCGATTCTTACGTCACTCCAGATGTTCCGCACACAAGTGCGGCACAATCTCACTACTTTTGCTAGTTATCAAATGACTTGCAGGTACGCTCGGCACTTTTACAGCCCAGCGTACCTGGTTTTCAAACCGCCACCCCTGGAGGCGGCGGATCCCATAGGAATCAATGGGAGTCTGACCATAGCGAAAGTACAAGTTCGCTCCTGACAGACATCCCATTGATTTCTATGGGAGCTGTCTGCACCTAACACCCTAACATGTACCCCGAGTCTAAACACCCCTAATCTGACCCCTACACCGCCGCAACTAAATAAAGTTATTACCCCCTAAACCGTTGCTCCCGGAGCCCACCGCAACTATAATAAATGTATTAACCCCTAAACCGCCGCTCCCTGAACCCGTCGCAACCTATATTAAACTTATTAACCCCTAATCTGCCCCCCTACACCGTCGCCACCTATAATAAATTTATTAACCCCTATCCTGCCCCCCACTACGCCGCCGCCACTGTAATAAAATTATTAACCCCTAAACCTAAGTCTAACCCTAACGCCCCCCTAACTTAAATATTAATTAAATAAATCTAAATAATATTTCTATTATTAACTAAATTAATCCTATTTAAAACTAAATACTTACCTTTAAAATAAACCCTAATATAGCTACAATATAAATAATAATTATATTGTAGCTATCTTAGGATTTATTTTTATTTTACAGGCAACTTTCAATTTATTTTAACTAGGTACAATAGCTATTAAATAGTTATTAACTATTTAATAGCTTACCTAGCTAAAATAAACTGAAATTTACCTGTAAAATAAATCCTAACCTAAGTTACAATTACACCTAACACTACACTATACTTTAATAAATTATTCCTATTTAAAACTAAATACTTACCTGTAAAATAAACCCTAATATAGCTACAATATAAATAATAATTATATTGTAGCTATCTTAGGATTTATTTTTATTTTACAGGCAACTTTCAATTTATTTTAACTAGGTACAATAGCTATTAAATAGTTATTAACTATTTAATAGCTTACCTAGCTAAAATAAACTGAAATTTACCTGTAAAATAAATCCTAACCTAAGTTACAATTACACCTAACACTACACTATACTTTAATAAATTATTCCTATTTAAAACTAAATACTTACCTGTAAAATAAACTCTAATATAGCTACAATATAAATAATAATTATATTGTAGCTATCTTAGGATTTATATTTATTTTACAGGTAACTTTGTATTTATTTTAGCTAGTTAGAATAGTTATTAAATAGTTATTAACTATTTAATAACTACCTAGCTAAAAGAAATACAAAATTACCTGTAAAATAAATCCTAACCTAAGTTACAATTAAACCTAATACTACACTATCATTAAATTAATTAAATAAACTACCTACAAATAACTACAATTAAATACAATTACATAATCTAACTAAAGTACAAAAAATAAAAAAAGCTAAGTTACAAAAATAAAAAAATAAGTTACAAACATTTTAAAAATATTACAACAATTTTAAGCTACTTACACCTAATCTAAGCCCCCTAATAAAATAACAAACCCCCCCAAAATAAAAAAATGCCCTACCCTATTCTAAATTAAATAAAGTTCAAAGCTCTTTTACCTTACCAGCCCTTAAAAGGGCCATTTGTGGGGGCATGCCCCAAAAAGTTCAGCTCTTTTGCCTGTAAAAGAAAAATACAACCCCCCCAACATTAAAACCCACCACCCACATACCCCTAATCTAACCCAAACCCCCCTTACAAAAACCTAACACTAATCCCCTGAAGATCATCCTACCTTGAGTCGTCTTCACTCAGCCGAGCAGCGATGGAACCGAAGTGGACATCCGGAGCGGAAGAAGTTAATCCTCCAAGCGGCGCTGAAGAAATCTTCCATCCGATGAAGTCATCATCCAGGCGGCGCTGAAGAAGTCTTCGATCCGGGCGATGTCATCTTCCAAGAGGCGCTGAAGAGGTCTTCTATCCGGGCGATGTCATCTTCCAAGCATCCTTCTTCACCGACGAATCAGATTCAAGTTCAATCCGATTGGCTGATCCAATCAGCCAATCAGATTGAGCTCGCATTCTATTGGCTGATCGGAACGTATTCAAGGTCCGCGGCGGTGAAGGTAGGCGAGCTTAGGCGGGCGTATGGGGCCGGCGAAGGCAGAAAAGTAGACGGCTTGATAACTACCCCCGACATGTGAACTAGAGCATGCAATGTTTGCATTAGAATGTATTTTAAGCTTTGTAGAATAATGTAATAGATTTGTCAATTTGAAAGACAGCAAAAACCTAAAATTGACTATAGGGCAATGGCATAAATATTTTACATTTTGCATGAATGTTTGTATCCTACAATAGCACATTTGTATACAATGAGGTGGGTACCTCTGTTTTTTTACATTGTAATATCCCAATAAAATAGTATTTGTTATGGGTTGGACATTTCCACTAGATTCAAGCACTAAGGGAACATTCATGAATATGGATTCAAAGTATTGAATTTTAATATGCCAGAGCTCACATGATGCAAATAAACCAATTTCCACGTTATTTGCTAAATCTTTGATTTATTTTACATCAGCTTAAATTTGATTAAATTGTAAACAAACAAACAACAACAAAAAACACTAGCATATCGATATGATTTTTTATTAATAAAAACATCAGTACACTGAATAACTTCAATTTTAGTCCTGCTACGTTACCCTTTTCAATTCAGCCTCTCTCTAACATTTTTGAGGCTCCTGCTTTGAGTGGCATCTGTTCTAGCCAATCATAGCCTCACCATGTGCCCCATGTAAAACTCTAACTGCAACTCAGTAATCTTAATGCAATGCGCATGCGTGACTACTTACACTACTAGCGTAACTGAATAAGGGAATCCTCAACTCCCCTTACAGTAAACAGTGCATCTGTTTTAAGTAAACAGTAAATCATTATTTTCGTACTGATTCACTGTTTACTGACATTTGTGACAGCAACACATGTTTTTTTCTCTGCAAGGACCCCGTTATACAAACAAGCAAAATAGTAATTAAAAATTGACGATTTCTCTTTTTCAGTTGCGCAAGTAGCATAAGTAGTCGCCCATGCGCATTGCATTAAGATTACTGAGTTGCAGTTAGAGTTTTACATGGGGCAAATGGTGAGGCTATGATTGGCTATAACAGATGCCACTCAAAGCAGGAACTTCGAATTATTAGAGAGAGGCTGAATTGAAAAGGGTAACGTAGCAGGACTAAAATTGTAGTTATTCAGTGTACTGATGTTTTTATTAATAAAAAAGCATATCTATATGCTAGTTAGGATAAGAGCTTTAAAAATGTCTACACTGTATTTCTGATCAATTTGATGTTATTTTAATGGACAACATTTTTTGCTTTTCTTTCAAAAACTAGGAAATTTCTAAGTGACCCCTAACGTTTGAACTACAGTGTATATTCTCAGACTATCTGATTAGTTACTCTTTGTACAGCGCTATATCATTCTTTGTATATTTTCTCTGTTGTGTAATTCAATCCAAACCCCCATCACTCTTTCTATCAGTATATATCCTTATTTAGATATCTATAACTTCTGTAATATTGAATTTGACTGCTGTGTGGGTGTTTTTTCCATGAGTCTTTTGTTTGGGTGGTCATATGCAGGCAACAGTCTTGAGAACAGGTTTAATTTGATTAATGTGACATCTGGAGGCATGTGATAAACGTCTGTGTACCAATACGTTTTTAAAGATAATTTGAAATGCTGAAAATTGGTGAAAAATACTCATGTATATTCTAGGTAGGGAGTTCCATGGGAATTATAATGTAGAGAAGAGAAGAGAAGAGGATCAGGTTGTTAACAAAGCAAAGGGACAGTTAGGGGAACATTTGGAGACCAGACCAAAATAATAATTTATTTTCTTCAGTTTGATTTTAATTTGCTGGCCTTTATCCAGAACCTGATTATTAGCACTCCTTAATGGTGCCTATTGATGAATCTTCCAGTACAGTTACAAACAATATGTACTGGCATTATTTTTTGTTTGTTATATACCAACATATGCCACAGCGATTTACAGCAGGTACAACAAATAAATACCTTGGTTCTGTGTTACAACAGAACTCAGTGGGCGAGCTTTGAACGTTGGTTGTGGATTCAACTCACAGTCTAATAATGGTTGGTTTTAAATATAGCCCTAAAAGTGACATTAAAGGGACAGTCTAGGCCAAAATAAACTTTCATGATTCAGCTAGAGCATGTCATTTTAAACAATTTTCCAATTTACTTTTATCACCAATTTTGCTTTGTTCTCTTGGTATTCTTAGTTGAAAGCTTTACCTAGGAGGTTCATATGCTAATTTCTTAGACCTTGAAGCCCACCTCTTTCCGATTGCATTTTAACAGTTTTTCACCACTAGAGGGTGTTAGTTCACATATTTCATATAGATAACACTTTGCTTGGGCACGTGAAGTTATCTGGGAGCAGGCACTGATTGGCTAGACTGCAAGTCTGTCAAAAGAACTGAAAAAGGGGCAGTTTGCAGAGACTTAGATACAAGATAATGACAGAGGTAAAACGTGTATTATTATAACTGTGTTGGTTATGCAAAACTGAGAAATGGGTAATAAAGGGATTATCTATCTTTTAAAACAATAAAAATTCTGGTGTAGACTGTCCCTTTAAGCTTGTTTCAAGAATTGAACATAGAGTATATGTAAATTTGTTTTAAGGAAGTGATGGGGATGCTAAGTACTTTTAATGATAATTTAATGCCCACAGTTATCAAATGTGTCAACAGCCATACATTTTTTTTAAGGCAGTGAGGTTTTTACAATCTGCAAAGGACAAGGAGAGATAAAGGGGGAGATCAAATATGCAAGTTTAAACAGTCAAAAACAATAATCCCCAATGAGTGAATAACATATAGGCCAACAAAACCATGAACTACAAATTGTTCTTGCATAGCTAAATAACTATAACCACATTTATTGGTTCAGTTTATGGCTTCTTATTTAAGTATAATATGTCAACATGGAATTAAATAATCATATTTGTTAGATCTATAGAAACATCTGATTATTAGCTGCATAACAGAGCCTTGTAGAGCTTGTCTGACAAGATTACCTGCAAAGTCAGGCCAGTGATTAATCAGTAGGAAGATAATTCTGACGTTAAGCTCTCCTGCATTGCTGCTGATTGATTAATAACTTAACTTAATTCCAATAAAAATAAGGAAACCCAGATCTGTTAAAGACTAAAGTTAGGAATTATCAGGTTTTTTTGGGTATTAGAGGGAGTTTCAATGGATGTGGTGGTCTCTTGGGTTTTAGGGGTTTCACTGAATGTTCTTCTACAGTGAGCTCTTGAGTACTTGGAGCATGTACTACTGGAATAACCACAAATATACACTAATGCTTTCATATAACCATATACCTTTAAGCACCTAATCTCAGTTAATAACTTTCTAAATTAACCACATCAATCCAAAAAATACCAATAGCAAATAGGTGCGCCTAGGCTAAATTAAAAATCTGTGACCAAATATGCTATAAATATATTGATATTTATTAAAAGACAGTTTCATAACATATACATAAAATACATATATCGAAGCGCTTCAATTAATACACATTACACATAAAATCTCTTTTAACTAAAAATTATTAAAATCTTTTTCAATTAAAAAAATAAGCCAATAGGATTGAGCTGGCATTCTATTGGCTGTTCCAATTAGCCAATAGAATGCAAGCTCAATCCTATTGGCTGATTGGATCAGCCAATAGGATTGAAGTTCAATCCTATTGGCTGATTGCATCAGCCAATAGGATTTTTTCTACCTTAATTCCGATTGGCTGATAGAATTCTATCAGCCAATCGGAATCTAAGGGACACCATCTTGGATGACGTCACTTAAAGTGATATTCATTATGAAGAAGCCGTCGGAAGAAGAAGATGCTCCGTGTCGGATGTCTTGAAGATGGACCCGCTCCGCGCCGGAAGGATGAAGATAGAAGATGCCGTCTGGATGAAGACTTCTGCCCGTCTAGAGGACCTCTGCTGCCCGTCTGGAGGACCACTTCTGCCGGCTTCGTTGAGGACTTCTTGCCGCTTGGATGAAGACTTCTCCCGGTAAGTGAATCTTCGGGGGTTAGTGTTAGGATTTTTTTAAGGGTGTATTGGGTGGGTTTATTTTTTAGATTAAGGACTTTGGGCCACAATAGAGCTAAATGCCCTTTTAAGGGCAATGCCCATCCAAATGCTCTTTTCAGGTTAGGTGTTATTGTAATTTAGGTTAGGTTTTATTTTACTGGTAAATTTGTATTTATTTTAGCTAGGTAGTTATTAAATAGTTAATAACTATTTAATAACTATTCTACCTAGTTAAAATAAATACAAACTTGCCTGTAAAATAAAAATAAACCCTAAGCTAGATACAATGTAACTATTAGTTATATTGTAGCTAGCTTAGGGTTTATGTTATAGGTAAGTATTTAGTTTTAAATAGGAATAATGTAGTTAATGATAGGAATTTTATTTAGATTTATTTAAATTATATTTAAGTTAGGGGGTGTTAGGGTTAGGGTTAGACTTAGGTTTAGGGGTTAATAAATTTAATATAGTGGCGGCGACGTTGGGGGCGGCAGATTAGGGGTTAATAAGTGTAGGTAGGTTGCGGCGACTTTGGGGGCGGTTAGGGGGGGTTAGGGTTAGACTTAGGTTTAGGGGGTAATAAATATAATGTAGGTGTCGGTGATGTTGGGGGCAGCAGATTAGGGGTTCATAAGTATAATGTAGGTGGCGGTGGTGTCCGGAGCGGCAGATTAGGGGTTAATAATTATAATGCAGGTGTAGGCGATGTTGGGGGCTGCAGATTAAGTGTAAGATTAGGGGTGTTAGGTGTAAACATAAATTTAGTTTCCCCATAGGAATCAATGGGGCTGCGTTACTGAGTTTTACGCTGCTTTATTGCAGGTGTTAGACTTTTTCTCAGCCGGCTCTCCCCATTGATGTCTATGGGGAAATCGTGCACAAGCATGTACGACCAGCTCACCGCTGACTTAAGCAGCGCTGGTATTGAAGTGAGATATGGAGCTAAATTTTGCTCTACTCTCACTTCTTTTCTTTTAACGCAGGGTTTCTGAAAACCCGTAATACCAGCGCTGCAGGGAAGTGAGCGGTGAGAATAAACTGCTCGTTAGCACTGCATAGCTCATAACGCAAAACTCGTAATATAGCCGAATAAAAAATAAATGCTAAGTTACAAAAAATAAAAAACACTAAATTACGAAAACAAACAAACCACAGTATCAAAAATAAAAAAGAATTACACCTAATCTAATAAACCTATAAAAAAGGCCCCCCAAAATAAAAAAAACCCTAGCCTACAATAAACTACCAATGGTCCTCAAAAGGGCCTTTTGCAGGGCATTGCCCCAAAGAAATCAGCTCTTTTACCTGTAAAGAAAAATACAAACACCCCCCAACAGTAAAACCCACCACCCACACAACCAACCGCCCAAATACAAACCCTATCTAAAAAACCTAAGCTCCCCATTGCCCTAAAAAAGGGCATTTGTATAGGCATTGCTCTTAAAAGGGCATTTAGCTATTTTACATGCCCAGACCCTACTCTAAAAATAAAACCTACCCAAAAAAACCTTAAATAAACCTAACACTAACCCCCGACGATCCACTTACAATTTTTGAAGTTCCGCTTGAAGGATCCATCCAGCCTGCAAGAAGTCTTCATCCAGGTGGCCTCTTCCATCTTCATCCAGCCAGCAAAGTCTTCATCCATGCGGCCTCTTCTATCTTCATCCATGCGGAGCAGGTCCATCCTGAAGACATCAGACGAGGAGCTCCTCTTCAATATGGTCTCCGCCATAAACTGGAACTTGAATGCAAGTGTCGTCATCCAAGATGGTATCCCTTGTATTCCTATTGGCTGAAAGGTTCCAATCAGCCAACAGGATTAGAGCTGCTAAAATCCTATTGGCTGTTCCAATCAGCCAATAGGATTTGAGCAGCTCTGATCCTATTGGCTGTTCCAATCAGCCAATAGGATGAGAGCTCAATCCTTGATAAAGCCCTATACATTGGGTGAAACGCGTTGAATTGCTGTGGAATGCCACTTGAAACTATACCTGAGCCAACTTTTAAACTTTGTGACAAACAATATCAGAAAAAAGCCTTAAACTGGGAGACCGTTTTTGGACCAATTAGAATACAGCCATAACTCAGCTGACTGACTGCATCACACAATCATGCTAGCAGGTGATTTGAACCAAACAGCAGAGAAGTGAAAAGTGAAGCAGCAGAGAAGTGAAAACGCTGAGAATTGTGGAGTGGAAAACGCTTTGAAAGTTTGTGTGCTCCTTATCCTTCCATGGAGGGACCGTGATCCTGCTGCTGGTGAGGTAACGTTGAACCAGTCTGTGTATTTCATTTGCTGACCAAGAGGCTCTCTTATTTACATGCAGCAATGCTGTTTTGGAAAAGCTGTTAAAAAGCTGGTTTGGCAAGCTGCTGAGATAGTCACATAGTGACATTAGGGACTGAACGGCAACGTTTTTGGAAACTGATATCCTAAAGTCCATAAAAGACTTATCAAGGCAAACACACATTTATATTGTTTTGTCTAAAAAAGACTTAAAAATACAAATACCTATGAGTAATAAGGCTCTTTTGAATTTAAGGTGGTAAAACCGTTTTTATTAAGGTATATATTTTTTAATGCTAGCAAATCTAAAGGTATAACAGTATTGCCATTGGCAACAGGGAGCTTGACAATGAAGTCCATGGAAAGATGTGTCTAAGGATGCTCACCATTAGCAATAGGTTGAAGAAGACCCATAGGTAGACGTCAAGGAGTCTTATTCTGTGCACAGACTGAGCAGGAGGCAACATACGCAGCAACGTCAGAACGAAGACCTGGCCACCAAAATTGTTGAGTGACAGACAAAATCATTTGGTTCTTGCCCGGGTAACCGGCGGCTTTAGGATAGTGGTAAGTGTGCAATAGTTTAGTTTGAAGATTCTCAGGTACAAAGCACTTAACACTAGGTTTCTCAGGAGGTGCATTGTTTTTTGTGCAGCCAGGATCTCCTCCCCTAAGGGAGAAGTCAAAGTAGTACGTATGGTGGCCAAAATATGGTCAGGAGGTATAACTGGACTAGGTACAGACTCCTCCTTGGACAGAGGCGAAAATTGATGAGAGAGGGCATCAGCCATAACATTCTTACTACCAGGCAGGTAGGAGACCACATAATTAAATCAAGACGAAAATAGCGCCCATCTGGCCTGTCGGAGCGACAAAGGTTTTGCTTTGGATAAATAAGTCAAATTAAGAATGATCACTGGTACGCTAGTACCTTCGAGAAGATGCCTCCATTCCTTGAGTGCCAAAAATTATGGCCAGTAATTTCCTGTCGCCAATTTCATAATTGCACTCTGCCGGAGACAATTTCTTAGAGAAGAAACCGCAGGGATGCAAGGAACCGTCAGGCGTAGGACATTGAGAAAAGAGGGCACCTACTCCAGTCTCAGATGCAACGACCTCAAGAATGAAAGGCAGGACAGGGTTAGGATGAGCCAGAACTGGAGCGGCAGCAAAGGCAGTCTTAAGACTCTCAAAAGCCTTATTAGCAGTAGGTGACCAATGGAGTGGATCATTCTTCTTACGGGTCATGTCAGTGATAGGTTTGACCAAGGAAGAAAAGTTTTTAATAAACTTCCTATAGTAATTGGCAAAGCCCAAAAACATTGAATAGAGTGAAGACCAACTGGGCGAGGCCACTGCAGGACTGCAGACAACTTGTCAGGATCCATGGAGAACCCTGCAATGGAGATTACATAACCTAGGAAGGTTACTTGAGTCTGATGTAACTCACATTTCTTGAGTTTACAAAACAGGCCGTTCTCACGTAGTCTCTGAAGTAACCTTGTAACATCAGAACGATGAGCCTCAAGAGTGGGTGAGTGTATGAGGATATCATCTAAGTACACCACAACACACTGTTACAATATATCTTGTAGAACATCATTAATAAATTCCTGGAAAACAGCTGGAGCATTACATAGGCCAAAGGGCATTACAAGATACTCATAATGCCCGCTCCTGGTGTTAAATGCTGTTTTACATTTGTGGCCCTCCTTAATCCTAAAGAGATTGTATGCTCCCCTCAAATCAAGTTTAGAAAAGACCGTAGCTCCCTTGAGACGGTCAAAGAGTTCCGTAATGAGGGGAATAGGGTAGGCATTCTTAATGGTAGGACGATTAGGACCCCTATAATCGATGCATGGTCTTAACTCGCCACCCTTTTACTTCACGAAGAAGCCAGCCCCTGCAGGAGAGCAGAATTTGCGGATGATCACCCGTGACAGAGCATCAGCAACATACTCCTCCATAGCACAATTCTCTGCAATGGAGAGAGGGTAAACCCGACCCCGAGGAGGAATGATTCCGGGTATGGAATGGACAGAGGCAATACAGGAATGGAGTGCTGTGATACAAAAGCACTGTAAAGGAAATAGCCCACAGCACCTGAGTCAACAAGAGCCTAGGTGACTATGGAGGAGTCTACCCAGGAAAGGACAACCATGACCAAAGGTTTCTCCTTAAGCGGTTCCGGGGACGAAGATAAACCCCCAAAGTCTGCCCCCGACAGGACCTTAGGTGCGAGCTTTTAACCGGCCCTGTAACCCGCAATAGAGGCAGAGCCCCTCCCTTCTCCTAAAGGCCCTCTCCTCCACAGAGAGACGCATAAAACCCAACTTCATTGGCACAGCAGTACCTGGTAACTCAGCACCAGGAGACATGGGAGGAGAGGGAGACATGGGTGGGAACGACAACGTAGGAGACAATGGAACAGGAGGCTTCCGCAATCGCTCCTTTAAAGAGGGTCTTTCTCTGAGTCTGATGTCAATTAGGATTAAAATAGACACCAAAGCCTTGAGATCCTCTGGAAAATCTCTGGCAGCAACTTCGTCTTTAATCACATCAGAAAGCCCATGAAAGAAGGCGACAACAAGGGCTTCACTGTTCCAACCAACCTCTGCGGCAAGCATACGGAACTCAATGGCATACTGAGCAACAGATCTTGTACCTTGCTGAATGGACATGAGTCTTTTGGTAGCAGAGGAGGAGCGAGCCAGAACATCAAATAGCCATCGAAAGGAGGCCACAAATTCATGGTAATTAGAAATCACAGGTTTATTAGTCTCCCACAAGGGATTAGTCCAGGCAAGGGCCATGTCAGAGAGTAAAGAGATGAGAAATCTCACCTTAGCTCTGTCAGAGCGAAATGTCTGAGGTAACATCTCAAAGTAAATGCCAACCTGGTTCAAAAACCCTCTGCACTGCCTCCATAACGTTGAGGTAGAGGGGCAGAACCGGACATGCTCCTGGTAGGACTAGGTGCAGCAGTGGAAACAGGAGCAGTCATAACTTGCGGGACACTCTGGTCCAAATGTGTAGTGCGAGTCAGCAGGGTTTGCAGGGCTAGTGCAAATTGATCCAAAGGGTGATCCTGTTCATCTATCTTGGAAATGATGGTAGGTAAAGGTTGATTATTAGCACCATCAGGATTCATGGCCCTTGTGTAATGTTTGGGTGCCAGGAATCAGACTGAGACGAGAAGTGCAAAAATAATCACACCTTTATTAATAACAAAAATAATAAAAAGTCCACAAGTCAAAACCAGAGCTGGTAGTCAGATGAGCCGAGTCAGGAGCCAAAGCGAGTAGTCAGACGAGCTGGAATCAGGCACAAGGAGAACAGCAAAGTCAGGTGTGACAGACCCTTCTGTCAGGACTGAAAGTGTTAACTTTATTTTCTAACCACAAGTGGCTGGCTCCAGCTACAATCTAATTAATGCTTAGCATTCTATTGTTTGATCACCTCCAGAGAGAAAGTGATAAGAAGAGTCAAGAGTGTCTTGTGGTTGAAGTGTTTAAGTAATATAATCCTATTGTATCATGTCAAGGGCGCTTCTCCCTTTTATCTAATGTACAACATTCTTTCAACCCCCATCTGTGGGGGGGTCAAAAACCTGTATAAATCTGTATGCTGCCTTCAAATAAAGTTGTTATTCTGTTTTAAACCTGAAACTGGCTGGGTTGTGAATTGCTGATTGTCTATGCAGGACATTGTTCATCTGGGGTTAACCCTTGGTACACAGTTGGTACCGTAACATTGGTGGCAAGCGACGGAATGAACCTTATCGCCCAGAAGAGCAACTACACAAGCCAGTAACCTCAGCAAGAGGGGGATTACTACAATACTGACTAAGATGGAAGGAGTACCAGGGACAGAAGGAACCAATGGGCCCAGCATAGCAGACAGAACCCCCGCAGAAGCAAGCTTTGATCGGGCGGTTAAAATAAGACTGGCATATTATGGCCCCAACCCATCTGCAGAAATTATCGACCGGGTCATAGCAGCTGTGGAGGCCAACCTACTTCGCCAAAGCGGCGCTGCAGCAAACCCAGTGGAAAAGAGAAAAGTAAATTTTGCAGCTTTTCAAAACTTCCTGGAAACAGAAGGAGAGATTGATGGGTACCTTGCGGATTTTGAGAGGCAATGTGCACTACACAAGGTACCCGCAGAGGACTGGGTCATGATATTATCCGGAAAATTATCCGGCCGGGCCAGTGAGGCTTTTCGGGCCATTCCAGATGAGGAAGTCGGGGATTATAATACTGTAAAAGAGGCTCTGCTCTCCAGGTATGCGGTTACACCGGAGGCATACCGGAGGCGGTTCAGAGACACTGTTAAATTAGCTGGTGATTCCTACCTTGAGTGGGCATGTAAGGTGCACCGCACAGCAGCTCACTGGATAGCGGGGTGCCAAGCCGTATCTGGGGAAGAGGTGCTGCAGCTATTCCTGTTGGAACATTGCTTCGACAAGTTACCCGCAGGAGTTCGAGAGTGGGTTCGGGACCGTAAACCCTCCACCCTGCATGAAGCTGCTCGCCTGGCAGATGAGTATACGGATGCCCGCAAACTGGACACTGCTACCACTAAGCCCCCTGCTAGAGTGGAGTACAGACCCCCAGTCACCCCAGCAGCTGCCAGTTACCAACCCCCGGCGCACCGCTATACCACACGGCCTCTGGCCACGAACTACCCTCAGAGAGCCCGGTTCAATTCGCGGGGCTACTCACAATCGATTCGGTGCTTTGGATGTAAGCAACTAGGGCACAAAAGACCAGAGTGTCCCCTAAATGCAGCGAACCAAGCACAGTCCTGGAGAAGACCTGCCGGTGGAATCACATGTAACCCTCAGCCTGCGGCCCGCTACGTAGAGGCGCAAGAATGCTGGGGCATCCTACATGAGGCAGACCTTGTGCAAGCTGCCCACCGGAATAACCGGCAACTGGTTAAAGTGAATGGGAAGGAGGTCAGTGGTCTATGGGATACTGGTGCTACCATGACCTTGCTTCGAAAGAACTTGGTGTCTGAGAAACAGCACACAGGAGACACTGTGGCTGTGAGGGTAGCAGGGGGCACTGTGTTCCGCCTGCCTGTTGCCAGGGTGCATTTGGATTGGGGAGGGGGCGCTAGACCTGTGAATGTGGGGGTCATGAAGGATTTACCAGCTGATGTTCTCCTTGGAAATACCTTGGTCCCCCTTGTTTCTGCCTATGCTCCCATGGGTCCCGCTGATGTTAACCCTGTGACTACCCGTGCTCAGATCCGTGCAGCAGAGACTGACCCCCCTGCTGCTAAGCCCCAGGACGCTGAGCTCAGTAAATCTCTATCCGCTATTGATACGTGGAAGTCCCGTTACAATGCGCTGATGAAGGAGAAGAGTCACGTAGAGGATGAAATGGTCACGTTAAATAATCATGTAACAGTGCTAGCGGGAGAGAAGAGGAGTGCAGAGGAAAAAGCACGTTTAGAACAGGAATCTCTGCTAGACAAGCTGCACCGACAGACTGCAGAAAACACCAGCTTGAGAGTGGAACATGAAACATTAAGGACAAACTTAGTGACACTGGAGGAGAAGCTGACGCTGGCTCATAGGGAGGTGCAGCAACTCAAGGGCACCCTATGTCAGTATGAAGGGATTGTGGATACCTATAAAGAGCAGGTACAAAAACCACGTAAAGAAGCCGATGATATTTTGAAGGACTGTTTAGCCCTAGTCGGGGCACTGAAGAGGTTGAACCCTTATTTATACAGACAGGGATTCTCTCTCATAACGGGAATACAGATGGATTGTCCCAGCAAACTGACATGCCTACCACCTCCTAGTCCGGTCATCCCCAGGTTGACCCGCAAAAGGGTCAAGCCGGGTCTGCCGGAGTGTTCCACAAGGGGGGAGCTATGTGACAGACCCTTCTGTCAGGACTGAAAGTGTTAACTTTATTTTCTAACCACAAGTGGCTGGCTCCAGCTACAATCTAATTAATGCTTAGCATTCTATTGTTTGATCACCTCCAGAGAGAAAGTGATAAGAAGAGTCAAGAGTGTCTTGTGGTTGAAGTGTTTAAGTAATATAATCCTATTGTATCATGTCAAGGGCGCTTCTCCCTTTTATCTAATGTACAACATTCTTTCAACCCCCATCTGTGGGGGGGTCAAAAACCTGTATAAATCTGTATGCTGCCTTCAAATAAAGTTGTTATTCTGTTTTAAACCTGAAACTGGCTGGGTTGTGAATTGCTGATTGTCTATGCAGGACATTGTTCATCTGGGGTTAACCCTTGGTACACAGTTGGTACCGTAACATCAGGAACAAGCCAGGGATCAGGAACCAGAAGAGTCATCAGACTAGCCAGATAATACACAGGAACTGGAACACGGGAACTCACAAACAGGTCTGAGACAACGCAAGGGCAAAGCATACTGAAGAGAGGCCCTTTAAATAATAAGTGATGACATCACATTTCTGAGACTGCAACCTGTCTCAGACGGATGATGTACAACAGTCCATAAGAGGGCATGCAGGAAATGAGCAGCATCACACACTCTGTACAAGATTCAGTAAGAAAGATG
This sequence comes from Bombina bombina, assembly GCF_027579735.1. NCBI lineage: Eukaryota > Metazoa > Chordata > Amphibia > Anura > Bombinatoridae > Bombina > Bombina bombina. The sequence goes on from NC_069499.1 coordinate 454,857,792, forward strand.
AGTAAAATGGCTGCCAGTAGCACATGGCAAACAAAGCAGGGAAAAAAACCCTTACAAAAAGAAATTATAAAATGATGAAAAAATAAAAAAAACACACTTTTTCTAACTTCGACCTTCAAAATCTGTTACACATCTACAACCACCAAAAAATTCCCATGCTAAATAGTTTCTAAATTTTGTCCTGAGTTTAGAAATACCCAATGTTTACATGTTCTTTGCTTTTTTTTTTTGCAAGTTATAGGGCAATAAGTACAAGTAGCACTTTGCTATTTCCAAAATAATTTTTTCAAAATTAGCGATAGTTACATTGGAACACTGATATCTGTCAGGAATCCCTGAATAACCCTTCACATGTATATATTTTTTTTTAGTAGACAACCCAAAGTATTGATCTAGGCCCATTTTGGTATATTTCATGCAACCATTTCACCTTGCCAAATGCGATCAAATATAAAAAATCATTAACTTTTTCCACAAACTCTTTCACAAACTTTAGGTTTCTCACTGAAATTATTTATAAACAGCTTGTGCAATTATGGCACAAATGGTTGTAAACGCTCTGGGATCCCCTTTGTTCAGAAATAGCAGACATATATGGCTTTGGCATTGCTTTTTGGTAATTAGAAGGCCGCTAACTGCTGCTGCGCACCACACTTTATATTATGCCCAGCAGTGAAGGGGTTAATTAGGGAGCTTGTAGGGTTAATTTTAGCTTTAGTGTACTAGACAACCCAAAGTATTGATCTAGGTCCATTTTGGTATATTTCATGCCACCATTTCACTGCTAAATGCGATCAACTAAAAAAAAACGTTAACTTTTTCACAATTTTAGGTTTCTCACTGAAATTATTTACAAGGAGTGCAATCATGGCACAAATGGTTGTAAATGCTTCTCTGGAATCCCCTTTGTTCAGAAATAGCAGATATATATATATGGCTTTGGCATTGCTTTTTGGTAATTAGAAGGCCGCTAAATGCTGCTGTGCACCACACTTGTATCATGCCCAGCAGTGAAGGGGTTAATTAGGTGGCTTGTAGAGAGCTTGTAGGGTTAATTTTAGCTTTAGTGTAGAGATCAGCCTCCCACCTGACTCATCCCACCGCCTGATCCCTCCCAAACAGCTCTCTTCCCTCCCGCACCCCAAAATTGTCCCCACCATCTAAAAGTCTGCCAGTACTAAAATAAAAGGCTTTTTAAAAAAAATTTAAAGGGACAGTATACTATAAAATAGTTTTTCCCTTAATGTGTTTCCATTTACTTTTTTTACCAGCTGCAGAATATAAAATGTATGAGATGTGCTTTTTTAAGGCTTATTTGTGTACAGTATATGAATTAGCTGATTTTGTGTTTTGAAGCCACAACCTAATAAAATGGGTTGAGCTTGTAGGTATAATCAGATTTCATTACTTTATCACATTGTGTACATATACATGCTTCTTTATCTTATATCTGTCCATAAACCAATCACCAATACTTGGAGAGAACAATCGAAAATTAACATTTTATTACCTTATCTCTTTTATAACCCACTGGGAGTATAATTTCTTCTACTGGCTGTGTTAACACAGCTTGGCCTCAAGGCCGAAAACTTTCAGGATAGGTGGGGATATCACAGTCTAAATAAACTATTTCAAATGCCAATATAAGGGCAATGGAAATACTTTTAAAAATGTAATACATTCCAGCAGATAAAGTGGATCATTGGGAACAAATTAAAGGGGAGAATGTTTTTGAGTAAACTGTCCCTTTAAATATATATTCAGCTGTGATGGATCCCCCCTTAGCCCCCAACCTCCCTGATCCCCCCCCAAACAGCACTCTAACCCGCCCCCGCTACCTATTTGCCGCCATCTTGGGTACTGCCAGTTTGCCCCACCCATTTTTTTAAAATTAAATAATACATTTTTCTGAGGTGTAGCTGCCCCCGCTCAATACCCCCCTCCCAGATCCTTTGGTCATTTTTTAAATGAAATAATACATTTATTTCATGTAATTGGCAAGAGTCCATGAGCTAGTGACATATGGGATATACAATCCTACCAGGAGGGGCAAAGTTTCCCAAAAAACTCAAAATGCCTATAAATACACCCCTCACCATACCCACAATTCAGTTTTACAAACTTTGCCTCCTGTGGAGGTGGTGAAGTAAGTTTGTGCTAAGATTTCTACGTTGATATGCGCTTCTCAGCATTGTTGAAGCCCGATTCCTCTCAGAGTACAGCGAATGTCAGAGGGACGTGAAGGGAGTATCACTTATTTGAATACAATGATTTCCCTAACGGGGGTCTATTTCATAGGTTCTCTGTTATCGGTCATAGAGATTCATCTCCTACCTCCCTTTTCAGATCGACAATATACTCTCAATTTACCATTACCTCTACTAATAACTGTTTTAGTACTGGTTTGGCTATCTGCTATATGTGGATGGGTGTCTTTTGGTAAGTATGTTTTTTTTTATTACTTAAGACACCTCAGCTATGGTTTGGCACTTTATGCATTTATATAAAGTTCTAAATATATGTATTGTACTTATATTTGCCATGAGTCAGGTTCATGTATTTCCTTCAGCAGACTGTCAGTTTCATATTTGGGGAATTTAAACATTTTAAGAAATGTATTTCTTACCTGGGGTTTAGTCTTTTTTTCAATTGACTACTTTTTGCTATTGAGGGTATTAGGCCCGCGGGAAAAAAACCCTTACAAAAAGAAATTATAAAATGATGAAAAAAATAAAAAAAACCACACTTTTTCTAAATTCGACCTTCAAAATCTGTTACACATCTACAACCACCAAAAAATTCCCATGCTAAATAGTTTCTAAATTTTGTCCTGAGTTTAGAAATACCCAATGTTTACATGTTCTTTGCTTTTTTTTGTGCAAGTTATAGGGCAATAAGTACAAGTAGCACTTTGCTATTTCCAAAATAATTTTTTCAAAATTAGCGATAGTTACATTGGAACACTGATATCTGTCAGGAATCCCTGAATAACCCTTCACATGTATATATTTTTTTTTAGTAGACAACCCAAAGTATTGATCTAGGCCCATTTTGGTATATTTCATGCAACCATTTCACCTTGCCAAATGCGATCAAATATAAAAAATCATTAACTTTTTCCACAAACTCTTTCACAAACTTTAGGTTTCTCACTGAAATTATTTATAAACAGCTTGTGCAATTATGGCACAAATGGTTGTAAACGCTCTGGGATCCCCTTTGTTCAGAAATAGCAGACATATATGGCTTTGGCATTGCTTTTTGGTAATTAGAAGGCCGCTAACTGCTGCTGCGCACCACACATGTATTATGCCCAGCAGTGAAGGGGTTAATTAGGGAGCTTGTAGGGTTAATTTTAGCTTTAGTGTACTAGACAACCCAAAGTATTGATCTAGGTCCATTTTGGTATATTTCATGCCACCATTTCACTGCTAAATGCGATCAACTAAAAAAAAACGTTAACTTTTTCACAATTTTAGGTTTCTCACTGAAATTATTTACAAGGAGTGCAATCATGGCACAAATGGTTGTAAATGCTTCTCTGGAATCCCCTTTGTTCAGAAATAGCAGATATATATATGGCTTTGGCATTGCTTTTTGGTAATTAGAAGGCCGCTAAATGCTGCTGTGCACCACACTTGTATCATGCCCAGCAGTGAAGGGGTTAATTAGGTGGCTTGTAGAGAGCTTGTAGGGTTAATTTTAGCTTTAGTGTAGAGATCAGCCTCCCACCTGACGCATCCCACCGCCTGATCCCTCCCAAACAGCTCTCTTCCCTCCCGCACCCCAAAATTGTCCCCACCATCTAAAAGTCTGCCAGTACTAAAATAAAAGGCTTTTTAAAAAAAATTTAAAGGGACAGTATACTATAAAATAGTTTTTCCCTTAATGTGTTTCCATTTACTTTTTTTACCAGCTGCAGAATATAAAATGTATGAGATGTGCTTTTTTAAGGCTTATTTGTGTATATGAATTAGCTGATTTTGTGTTTTGAAGCCACAACCTAATAAAATGGGTTGAGCTTGTAGGTATATATATACTTTATAACATTGTGTACATATACATGCTTCTTTATCTTATATCTGTCCATAAACCAATCACCAATACTTGGAGAGAACAATCGAAAATTAACATTTTATTACCTTATCTCTTTTATAACCCACTGGGAGTATAATTTCTTCTACTGGCTGTGTTAACACAGCTTGGTCTCAAGGCCGAAAACTTTCAGGATAGGTGGGGATATCACAGTCTAAATAAACTATTTCAAATGCCAATATAAGGGCAATGGAAATACTTTTAAACAATTTAATACATTCCAGCAGATAAAGTGGATCATTGGGAACAAATTAAAGGGGAGAATGTTTTTGAGTAAACTGTCCCTTTAAATATATATTCAGCTGTGATGGATCCCCCCTTAGCCCCCAACCTCCCTGATCCCCCCCAAACAGCACCCTAACCCGCCCCCGCTACCTATTTGCCGCCATCTTGGGTACTGCCAGTTTGCCCCACCCATTTTTTTTAAATTAAATAATACATTTTTTTGAGGTGTAGCTGCCCCCGCTCAATACCCCCCTCCCAGATCCTTTGGTCATTTTTTAAATGAAATAATACATTTATTTCATGTAATTGGCAAGAGTCCATGAGCTAGTGACATATGGGATATACAATCCTACCAGGAGGGGCAAAGTTTCCCAAAAAACTCAAAATGCCTATAAATACACCCCTCACCATACCCACAATTCAGTTTTACAAACTTTGCCTCCTGTGGAGGTGGTGAAGTAAGTTTGTGCTAAGATTTCTACGTTGATATGCTCTTCTCAGCATTGTTGAAGCTCGATTCCTCTCAGAGTACAGCGAATGTCAGAGGGACGTGAAGGGAGTATCACTTATTTGAATACGATGATTTCCCTAACGGGGGTCTATTTCATAGGTTCTCTGTTATCGGTCATAGAGATTCATCTCCTACCTCCCTTTTCAGATCGACAATATACTCTCAATTTACCATTACCTCTACTAATAACTGTTTTAGTACTGGTTTGGCTATCTGCTATATGTGGATGGGTGTCTTTTGGTAAGTATGTTTTTTTTTATTACTTAAGACACCTCAGCTATGGTTTGGCACTTTATGCATTTATATAAAGTTCTAAATATATGTATTGTACTTATATTTGCCATGAGTCAGGTTCATGTATTTCCTTCAGCAGACTGTCAGTTTCATATTTGGGGAATTTAAACATTTTAAGAAATTTATTTCTTACCTGGGGTTTAGTCTTTTTTTCAATTGACTACTTTTTGCTATTGAGGGTATTAGGCCCGCGGGTGCGTCAAATGCTATACTTTATTGCGTCATTTATTTTGGCGCGAAAAAAGACGTTTATGACGCAACTTTGTCATTTCCGGCGTCATACGTGACGCTGAGACGTTTCACAAGGCGGCGTCATTAGTGACGTGTCATTTCTGGTTATTTTTGGCGCCAAAAAAGTTTACGTTATGTTGTGCGTCATACTTGGCGCCAAATTTTTTTCATTATTTCAATACCCCTTGTATGTTTGCCTCAGAGGCCTATGCTATTGCATTTTTTCCCATTCCTGAAACTGTCATATAAGGAAATAGATAATTTCGCTTTATATGTTGTTTTTTCTCTTACATTGTGCAAGATGTCCCAATCTGATCCTGCCTCAGAAGTTTCTGCTGGAACATTGCTGCCTGACATCGGTTCTACCAAAGCTAAGTGCATTTGTTGTAAAATTGTAGAAATGATTCCACCGAATGTCATTTGTAATAGTTGTCATGATCAACTTTTACATGCAGATAATGTTTCCATCAGTAATAGTACATTGCCAGTTGCAGTTCCTTCAACTTCTAATGTGCATGATATACCTGTAAATTTTAAAGAATTTGTTTCTGATTCTATTATGAAGGCTTTGTCTGCATTTCCACCTTCTTATAAACGTAAAAGGTCTTTTAAAACTTCTCATTTAGCTGATGAAATTTCAAATGACCAACAACATAATAATTTATCCTCTTCTGATGAGGATCTATCTGATTCAGAAGATCCTTTCTCAGACATTGACACTGACAAATCTACTTATTTATTTAAAATACAGTATATGCGTTCTTTATTAAAAGAAGTGTTAATTACTTTGGATATTGAGGTAACCAGTCCTATTGACGTTCAGTCTAATAAACGTTTAAATGCTGTTTTTAAACCTCCTGTGGTTTCTCCAGGGGTTTTTCCCATTCTTGAGGCTATTTCTGATATGATTTCTAGGGAATGGAATAAGCCAGGTACTTCTTTTATTCCTTCTTCAAGGTTTAAAAAATTGTATCCTTTACCAGCAAAGTCAATAGAGTTTTGGGAAAAAATCTCCAAAGTTGATGGGGCTATTTCTACTCTTGCTAAACGTACCACTATTCCTATGGAAGATAGTACTTCCTTTAAGGATCCTTTAGATAGGAAGCTTGAATCTTATCTAAGGAAGGCCTATTTATATTCAGGTAATCTTTTCAGACCTGCTATTTCTTTCGCTGATGTTGCGGCTGCATCAACTTTCTGGTTGGAAAATTTAATGCAACATGAATTGGATTCTGACATATCTAGCGTTATTCGCTTACTGCAACATGCTAATCATTTTATTATTTCAACTATCACTGGGGGAAAAGGAGTTTTTTTGCCTCAGGATAAAAAACCTAAAGGTAAATCTAAGGCTTCTAACCGTTTTCGTTCCTTTTGTCAGAATAAGGAACAAAAACTCAATCCTCCCCCCAAGGAATCTGCTTCCAATTGGAAGCCTTCCTCAAACTGGAATAAATCCAAGCCATTTAGGAAACCAAAGTCAGCCCCTAAGTCCACATGAAGGTGCGGCCCTTATTTCAGCTCAGCTGGTAGGGGGCAGATTAAGGTGTTTCAAGGATTTTTGGATAAAATCTGTCCAAAATCATTGGATTCAGAGCATTGTCTCTCAGGGGTATCGAATAGGATTCAAAGTAAGACCTCCTGTGAGAAGATTTTTTCTCTCACGCATCCCTGTAAATCCAGTAAAAGCTCAGGCTATTCTGAAGTGTGTTTCAGACCTGGAGTCTTCAGGGGTAATCATGCCAGTTCCTCCTCAGGAACAAGGTTTGGGGTTTTATTCAAACCTATTCATTGTACCAAAGAGAGAAAATTTATTCAGACCAGTTCTGGATCTGAAAATTTTGAATCGTTATGTAAGAGTACCAACTTTCAAGATGGTGACTATAAGGACTATTCTGCCTTTTGTTCAGCATGGACATTATATGTCCACAATAGACTTGCAGGATGCATACCTTCATATTCCGATTCATCCAGAACACTATAAGTTTCTGAGATTCTCTTTTCTAGACAAGCATTACCAATTTGTTGCTCTTCCATTTGGCCTAGCAACAGCTCCAAGAATCTTTTCAAAGGTTCTGTGTGCCCTACTATCTGTAATCAGAGAACAGGGTATTGCGGTGTTTCCTTATTTGGACGATATCTTGGTACTAGCTCAGTCTTTACATACTGCAGAATTTCACACAAATCAACTAGTGTTGTTTCTTCGGAAACATGGTTGGAGGATCAATTTAGCAAAAAGTTTCTTGATTCCACAGACAAGGGTCACCTTTTTAGGCTTCCAGATAGATTCAGTGTCCATGACTCTGTCTCTAACAGACAAGAGATGTTTAAAATTGGTCACAGCATGCCGGCAACTTCAGTCTCAGTCATTCCCTTCAGTGGCTATGTGCATGGAAGTTTTAGGTCTCATGACTGCAGCTTCGGACGTGATCCCCTTTGCTCGTTTTCACATGAGAGCTCTACAGCTTTGCATGCTGAATCAATGGTGCAGGGATTATACAAAGATATCACAATTAATATCCTTGAATCCCATTGTTCGACACTCTCTGATATGGTGGATAGATCACCATCGTTTGGTTCAAGGGGCTTCTTTTGTTCGGCCAACCTGGACTGTGATCTCAACAGATGCGAGTCCTTCAGGTTGGAGAGCTGTTTGGGGATCTCTGACAGCACAAGGGGTTTGGAAATCTCAAGAGGCGAGATTACCAATAAATATTTTAGAACTTCGTGCAATTCTCAGAGCTCTTCAGTTTTGGCCTCTGCTAAAGAGAGAACCGTTCATTTGTTTTCAGACAGACAATCTCACAACTGTGGCTTATGTCAATCATCAGGGTGGGACTCACAGTCCCCAAGCTATGAAAGAAGTATCTCGGATACTTGCTTGGGCGGAATCCAGCTCCTTTCTAATCTCTGCGGTGCATATCCCAGGTGTAGACAATTGGGAGGCGGATTATCTCAGCTGCCAGACTTTACATCCAGGGGAGTGGTCTCTCCATCCAGATGTGTTTTCTCAGATTGTTCGGATGTGGGGTCTTCCAGAGATAGATCTCATGGCCTCTCATCTAAACAAGAAACTTCCCAGATACCTATCCAGGTCCAGGGATGTTCAGGCGGAAGCAGTGGATGCTCTGACACTTCCTTGGTGTTATCAACCTGCTTACATCTTCCTGCCTCTAGTTCTCCTTCCAAGAGTGATCTCCAAAATCATCATGGAACAGTCTTTTGTGGTGCTGGTGGCTCCAGCATGGCCACACAGGTTTTGGTATGCGGATCTGGTTCGGATGTCCAGTTGCCCGCCTTGGCCACTTCCGTTACGGCCGGACCTACTATCTCAAGGTCCGTTTTTCCATCAGGATCTCAAATCATTAAATTTGAAGGTATGGAAATTGAACGCTTAGTTCTAAGTCATAGAGGTTTCTCTGACTCAGTGATTTAAACTATGTTACAAGCTCGTAAATCTGTCTCTAGAAAGATTTATTATAGAGTTTGGAAGACTTACATTTCATGGTGTTCTTCTCATAAATTCTCCTGGCATTCTTTTAGAATTCCTAGAATTTTACAGTTCCTTCAGGATGGTTTGGATAAGGGTTTGTCTGCAAGTTCCTTGAAAGGTCAAATCTCCGCTCTTTCTGTTTTATTTCACAGAAAAATTGCTATACTTCCTGATATTCACTGTTTTGTACAGGCTTTAGTTCGTATTAAGCCTGTCATTAAATCAATTTCTCCTCCTTGGAGTCTTAATTTGGTTCTAAAGGCTTTACAGGCTCCTCCATTTGAGCCTATGCATTTTTGGGCATTAAACTACATTCTTGGAAAGTGTTGTTCCTTTTGGCTATCTCTTCTGCTAGAAGAGTTTCTGAGCTATCTGCTCTTTCTTGTGAGTCTCCTTTTCTGATTTTTCATATGGATAAGGCAGTTTTGCAGACTTTTTTTTCAATTTTTACCTAAGGTTGTGAATTCTAACAACATTAATAGAGAAATTGTTGTCCCTTCCTTGTGTCCTAATCCTAAGAATTCTTTGGAAAGATCCTTACATTCTTTGGATGTGGTAAGAGCTTTTAAATATTATGTGGAAGCTACTAAAGATTTCAGGAAGACTTCCAGTCTATTTGTTTTATTTTCTGGTCCTAGGAAAGGTCAGAAGGCTTCTGCTATTTCCTTGGCTTCTTGGTTGAAACTTTTGATTCATCAAGCTTATTTGGAGTCGGGTCAGGCCCCACCTCAGAGAATTACAGCTCATTCTACTAGATCAGTCTCCACTTCGTGGGCTTTTAAGAATGAAGCTTCAGTTGATCAGATTTGCAAAGCGGCGACTTGGTCCTCTTTACATACATTTACTAAATTCTACCATTTTGATGTATTTGCTTCTTTGGAAGCAGTTTTTGGTAGAAAAGTTCTTCAGGCAGCTGTTTCAGTTTGATTTTTCTGCTTTTGTTTTAAAAATGAAATAAACTTTTTTTTTTTTGGGTTGTGGATTAATTTTTTCAGCGAAATATGGCTGTTTTTATTTTTATTCCCTCCCTCTCTAGTGACTTTTGAGTGGAAGACTCCACATCTTGGGTATTGATATCCCATATGTCACTAGCTCATGGACTCTTGCCAATTACATGAAAGAAAACATAATTTATGTAAGAACTTACCTGATAAATTCATTTCTTTCATATTGGCAAGAGTACATGAGGCCCGCCCTTTTTATGGTGGTTATTTTGTATAAAGCACAATTATTTCCAAATTTCCTTTGTTGATGCTTTCTACTCCTTTCTTTATCACCCCACTGCTTGGCTATTTGTTAAACTGAATTGTGGGTGTGGTGAGGGGTGTATTTATAGGCATTTTGAGGTTTGGGAAACTTTGCCCCTCCTGGTAAGATTGTATATCCCATATGTCACTAGCTCATGGACTCTTGCCAATATGAAAGAAATTAATTTATCAGGTAAGTTCTTACATAAATTGTTTTTTCTGTAGTGTAGCTGCCCCCCTCAATACCCCCTCCCAGATCCTTTCATCCAGCAGGTAAAGTGGATCATTGGGAACAAATTAAAGGGGAGAAATCTTTTGAGTAAACTGTCCCTTTAAATATATATTCAGCTGTGATGGATCCCCCCTTAGCCCCAACCTCCCTGATCCCCCCCAAACAGCACTCTAACCCGCCCCCCGCTACCTATTTGCTGCCATCTTGGGTACTGGCAACTGTCTTCCAGTACCCAGTTTGTCCCACCCAATTTTTTTTAATTTTTTTTTTATTAAATAATACATTTTTCTGTAGTGTAGCTGCCCCTCTCAATACCCCCCTCCCAGATCTTTTGATAATTTTTTTAAATTTCTTTTTATTAAATACATTTTTCTGTAGTGTAGTTTTTCCCCCTCAATACACCCCTCCCAGATCCTTTGATCCAGCAGGTAAAGTGGATCATTGGGAACAAATTAAAGGGGAGAAATTTTGTTGAGTAAACTGTCCCTTTAAATATATATTCAGCTGTGATGGATCCCCCCTTAGCCCCCAACCTCCCTGATTCCCCCCAAACAGCTCTCTAACCCGCCCCCCCGCTAACTATTTGCCACCATCTTGGGTACTGGCAGCTGTCTGCCAGTACCCAGATTGCCCCACCCAATTGTTTTTTTTTATTAAATACATTTTTCTGTAGTGTAGCTGCCCCCCCTCAATACCCCCCTCCCAGATTCTTTGATCGTTATGTATTCCCCCCCCCCCTCTCCCTCCCTCCCATACACTTTTACATTGATGACAGAAGTTGCTGTGCGCACGCGCATCCCCCCCCCCACACACACTCCCGACACCATGCACATACAGGAACCAGATATGCTAAGTAGTGGTGGGCCGCCCACCCGCCTCCCTGCTATGGCTTCCACCCACCAACAATTGGCACCATCGCTACTGGTGCAGAGAGGGCCACAGAGTGGCGCTCTCTGCATCGGTGTGTAAAAAAATGGTATTACAGGATTCCTCAATATCGAGTCATCACTGCAATACCATGAAAATGTCTGGAAGCGATCAGGATCGCTTTCACCTCTTCAAACCCCTAAGGACGTACAGAGTATGTCCTTGGTCGTTAACTGACATTTTTTGTAGGACGTACCCTGTACATTCTTGGTTGTTAAGGGGTTAATTCGCTGGAAGATTGCTGATAAGACCAACTTTCAATCACATCATATTCAAAATGCCAAAGATTACAGAATTTGACAGACATAAAATCATACTTTTGCATCGGCAAGGCCACTCTCAAAGAGAAATCAACAAACAAACTGGTCAATCAAGATGTGGTATTCAAGTTGTTATAAAGAAATTTGAAGAATCAGGAGAAGTCAAGGCCAAGAAAACTTTCAAAATCTGATGAGAAGTTTCTCAGAGTTTCTTCTTTGAGAGAAGTCCAGCAAGGACCTGGCTCAGCATCTGGCAGCTTCATCGGGATGTCAAGTTGACACTTCTACAGTCTGCAGAAGTTTGATCAGGAATGGTCTTTGTCGAAGGGTAGCAGCCAAGAAACCAATTTTTCGGGAGGGGAACAGGGTGGAAAGGCTAAGATATGCTAAAGCTCACAAAGATTGGAATGAAGATCATTGCAAAAGAGTGAAGAATCCAAGTTTGATATTTCTGGGTCCAATCGTCGACAATATGTGAGACGAAGAGTTGGAGAGAGATGGATGGATGAATGAGTACTTGCGGCCTTCAGTGAAACAGGGTCTGTCCTGCATTTCTGCCAGTGGTGTTGGTGATATTGTCCGAATTGATAGGATCCTGAATGCTGAAAAGTATAGACAGATTTTAATTCATCATGCCATTTCTTCTGGAAAGTGCCAGATTAGGAATGGTTTTATTTTTCAGCATAACAACGATCCCAAGCACACTACTAATGCAGTGAAATCATATTTGGAGTGAAAAACAGCTGATAAAACACTGACAGTTATGGACTGGCCTCCACAGAGTCCAGACCTGAATATTATAGAGGCAGTATAAGATCACCTGGACAGAGAAAGAAATAAAAGACAACCTAAATCTAAAGAGGAACTCTGCCGAAAGAAGCATAGTATAATATATCAGATTACTTCAGAAAATGACAATATTGTTTGCACACAACAGTTAGTCTGCCACTCGGAACTTAGCATAAGGTGTATTTAGTGTTAATGTCTCTTTATAGTTTTTAGAAACTTCACAATGCAATATACAATTTAATGTATTCTTTATTATTTCTATAAATCCACTGGGACACAGCACTACTACATTTAAAGGGACATTATACACTAGATTTTTCTTTGCATAAATGTTTTGTAGATGATCCTTTTATACAACCCATCTGGGAGTGTTTTGTAACAATGTATAAGTTTGCTTATTTTTTAATAACATTGTGCTGTTTTTTAGACTCCTCACCAAGCCCCACAGTGTCAGATGTATACGCTTATTTACAGACTCCTGCTGTTTGTGTAATAGTTTTTTTCATATGAAGGGGGGGAGTGTCTGCTTTTCCTGCTTTCCCAGCCCCTTTTACTGGGTGTCCCAGCCTAACCTCATCAACAGTGCTAAACTGGGAGCTTCTAAGTATGTTTTAAAAATGTTTTATATTGGATTTTTAGACCTGTATCTGTGCATATTGTTCTTTATAGTAGTGTCTATTACATGCAGTTCTGAAAAAATTGGTGTAAACTCTCCCAGAGGAGGGGGGTCTACTTTTCTTGCCAATTTCAGTGGGTGTCCCAGGACCCAGCCTAACCTCATCAACAGTGCTAAATTGGGAGCTTCTAAGTACGTTTTTAAAAGGTTTTATACTGGATTTTTATAACAGTATCCATGCATATTCTTCTTTATAGTAGTGTCTATTACATGCAGTTGTATAAAAATTGATGTATACTGTCCCTTTAAATCAGTAACAGTAAATGCATTGTCTCTTACACATCTTCAGTAACTCACAAGTACAATAGCAACTTCAAAGCAGATGTCATAAAACAACATTTCAAAGGTTCTCTGTACTCTGATAAAGACTAATCTGCATGTTAACATTTGCATTTTTTTTGCTCACTGTCTATATGTTATTTCAGTACACGGAAGATTGCAACAAAAATGAAAAACTATACATTATAATCTTACAGGAGTAATATCAGCATTATTTGGACAGGAAAGAACATTTTAGCCATTGAAACAGTTAGAAAGAGATCTGTAAATGATAGAAGCAATAAAAAGTATAGATGATTATATAGATGTATTTATAGCATCTCTTTCAGAACAAGCATCTATATGTGGGAAGAAGAGTTTTAGCTGAATTTTCTACTAACCTTGGACATATTTAGGTTTAGGTCGACTAGGCCTGTGCTTAGGATGGCAGATTACTGTTCTTTTGTCATTCAGAAAGAGCATGCAATTTTAAGCAACTTTCTAATTTACTCCTATTATCAATTTTTCTTCATTCTCTTGCTATCATTATTTGAAAAAGAAGGCATCTAAGCTTTTTTTTGGTTTCAGTACTCTGGACAGCACTTTTTTATTGGTGGATGAATTTATCCACCAATCAGCAAGGACAACCCAGGTTGTTCACCAAAAATGGGCCGGCATCTAAACTTACATTCTTGCATTTCAAATAAAGATACCAAGAGAATGAAGAAAATGTGATAATAGGAGTAAATTAGAAAGTTGCTTAAAATTTCATGCTCAATCTGAATCACGAAAGAAAAATTTTGGGTACAGTGTCCCTTTAAGCAACTTTCTAATTTACTCCTATTATCAATTTTTCTTTGTTCTCTTGCTATCTTTATTTAAAACGCAGGAACGTAAAGCTTAAGAGCCGACCCATTTTTGGTTCAGAACCTGGGTTATGCTTGCTTATTGGATTGCTAAATGTAGCCATCAATAAGCAATTGCTATCCAGGGTGCTGAACCTAAAATGGGCTGGCACCTAAACTTTAAATTCCTGCTTTTTAAATAAAGATAGCAAGAGAACGGGAAAAAAATGATAGTAGGAGTAAATTAGAAAGTTGCTTAAAATTGCATGTTCTATCTGAATCATTATAGAAAAAAATTGTGTGTAGTAACCCTTTAAGTAAATGAAAACATGTAAAATCATATTTATGCAATATTCTTATTTAATAAAGTGTAATACCGTGTATTTACTGTAATCACATATATATATATATATATATATATATAATCATATATATTTGTGCAAAAACACACACACACACACACACACACACACACACATATATATATATATATATATATATATATATATTTGTATTTATGAATAAATATAACATATTTCTATTTTAAGAACATTGGAATGTGAAATATTCATATTTTCATTTAGGTTTAGCGCATTTGAGAATATGCGATTGGGTGTTAGCTTTTTCCCCCATTGATTTCTATTGGGTAATACGTCATCCTGTGCGCGAAATTAAGCTTTCTACACACATGGGGTTAGCATGCAAGCAAAAAACAGTTTCTTTTCAACTTGTAATACAAGCGCTACCTGACGCACTTTTAATCTGGCCCAAAATGATTCAAAAAGTTCTTCCTGCAATCACGATGAACCAACTTTTCTAATTGGTTACTCTTTATGGTTTTCTGTCAAAACGTTTAGACTCTAGCTATGGAAGCAAGAAATTGGCTAATTTTCAGCCCTGGTCACCAGTTTATAAACATTGTATTCAATATTTTTTTATGCAAATGGAAGAAGGTTTAGAACATAAAGTTTCTGTGTGATATCTTGCCATTTGCAACCTACCACAAGTAAGGATGAATCTCTTTATTCCTGAGACAATAGTTATCTATGAATCTAAAATGGGTGATTAGTTAGCTTTCTGAAGTGCTGCCATTGCTGAAAATACTAAATTCAGTCATTGTTTAGTAGCAGATGTGTTCATGTTACAATGTAATTGTATAGTCATTGTGAAATGGATATTAGTACTGCTATTGTGACAGCTTTATTAATAAAGAGCCTGTTTCACTAATGTTTAAAGGGACATAATACTTATACTAATATGCTAAATCCCTTGAAGGAGCAGCCGTTCTTGCTTGTAAAGTAATCAGTAAGGTAATCTGCTAATTATTTTGAAGCCATGACCCAGAATTTTTACCTTAGCTGATGATTTTACAAGTGTGATGATGTCTGATGATCATTAAATGGCTCCAGGATGATCTCTAAAGTAGTCCTGTTTGTCTTGGGTATATATAAAAGGAAGATATTTTACCTCAAAATCTCTTTAGTTCACAATAGCAAGTGCTCAGTAAATAGTTATCCTGTCCAGTTGCAAGTTAAAAAATGAATAGCCAATCGTCAAAAGCAGTGCTGAAGTCATGCTTTGCTTTACCGTGATCTCATGAGACTTCATTGAAATCTTTCAATATATTTCCCTATAAACTTTCTTAAAGGGACAGTATACAACAATTTTCATATAACTGCATGTAATAGACACTACTATAAAGAAGAATATGCACAGATACTGATATAAAAATTGAGTTTAAAACATTTCCTTCTTAATATAAGGAGAATCCACGGCTTCATTCCTTACTGTAGGGAAATACTGAACCTGGCCACCAGTAGGAGGCAAAGACACCCCAGCCAAATGCTTAAATACCTCTCCCACTTCCCCTATCCCCCAGTCATTCTTTGTCTTTCGTCACAGGAGGATGGCAGAGAAGTGTCAGAAGGTATGGAGGTAATTGGACATAATTCCCTTTGCCAGGTTCCGTCTCAGACCATTACAGCTGTGCATGCTGAGGCAGTGGAACAGCGATCATTCAGATCCGTCCCAAAAATTTCCCTGGACAAAGGTCAAGAGAATCACTCTCTTGGTGGCTCTGTCCAGATCATCTGTCCCGAGGGACATCCTTTCTAAGACCATCCTGGGAGATTGTGACTACAGACGCGAATCTATCAGGATGGGGAGCTGTTTGGGGTGAGAGAAAGGCACAGGGCCTGTGGTCTCAGGAGGAATGCTCCCTCCCGATCAACATTCTGGAACTTCTAGCAATCTTCAATGCTCTAAAGGCTTGACCTTTTCTGGGTTCATCCCTGTTTATCAGATTCTAATCAGACAATATAACCTCGGTGGCTTACATCAACCATCAGGGTGGAACAAGAAGCTCGCAATGAGGGAAGTGTCTCGGATTCTGGAGTGGACGGAAGCCCACAGCTGTTTGCTTTCAGCGATCCACATTCCGGGTGTGGACAACTGGGAAGCGGATTTTCTCAGGAGACAATCCTTTCATCCGGGGGAATGGTCTCTACATCCCGAAGTGTTTGCAGAGATATGCTACAGGTGGGGGACGCCGGAGATAGACCTCTTGGCGTCTCATCTCAATACCAAGCTACCCAGATATGGTTCAAAGTCCAGGGATCCTCAGGCAGAGATAATAGATGCATTAGCAGTGCCTTGGAGGTTCAATCTAATCTACCTTTTCCCGCCGTTACCACTCCATCCTCGTATAGTGGCCCACATCAAGCAGGAGTAGGCATCAGTGATACTAATTGCTCCATTGTGTCCGGGAAGGACGTGGTTTGCGGATCTGGTGGGGATGTCATCTTCTCCTCCATGGAAGTTACCTTGTTGCAGGGATCTGCTGGAACAAGGTCCTTTTGTTCATCAAAATCTAGATTCTCTGAGGCTGACTGCGTGGAGATTGAATGCTTAGTTCTAGCCAAAAGGGGTTTTTCTTAGAGAGTTATTGATACTCTCATTCAAGCTCGTAAGCCAGTTACTCATCGCATATATCATAAGGTGTGGAGAACCTATTTATTCTGGTGTGAAGAGTGTGGATTCTCCTGGCATAAAGTTAAGGTTGGCAGGATCGTATTGTTTCTCCAGGATGGACTGGAAAAGGGTCTTTCTGCCAGTTCCTTGAAGGGACAGATTTCGGCCCTCTCTGTTTTACCGCACAAGAGGTTCTCGGAGCTTCCAGATGTACAGTCTTCTGTTAAGGCTCTGATTAGGATCAGGCCTGTGTTCAGATCTAAGGCTCCTCCCTGGAGTCTGAATCTTGTTCTTAAGGTTTTGCAGCGGGCTCCGTTGGAGCCTATGCATGAAATTGATATTAAGTTGTCCTGGAAGGTTCTTTGTCTACTGGCTATTGCTTCTGCACACAGAGTATCTGAGATTGCCGCCTTGAAATGTGAGCCTCCTTATCTGGTGTTCCATTCTGATAAGGCTGCCCTACGTACTAAGTTAGGGTTTTTCCCTAAGGTCGTGTCAGACCGCAACATCAATCAAGAGATTGTGATTCCTTCTTTGTGTCCTAATCCTTCTTCTTTGAAGGAGCGTTTGCTTCATAATTTGGACGTGGTTCGAGCGTTGAAGTTCTATCTTCAGGCTACTAAAGATTTTAGACAGACTTCTTCCTTGTTTATTACCTATTCTGGAAAGCGTAAGGAGCAGAGGGTCTCTGCGACTTCCTTGTCCTTTTGGTTGAGGAGTGTTATCCGCTTAGCTTATGAGACAGCGGGACATAAGCCTCTTCAGAGAATTATGGCTCATTCTACTAGAGCAGTGGCTTCCTCTTGGGCCTTTAAGAACAAGGCCTCTATGGATCAGATTTGTAAGGCGGCTACCTGGTCCTCCTTACACACTTTTTCTAAATTTTACAAGTTTGATGTTTTTGCTTCTGCTGAAGCAGCCTTCAGAAGAAAGGTTTTGCAGGCTCTGGTACCCTCAGATTAGGGTCCGCCTTTCTTTTTGTCCCTCCCATTTTCATTCAGTGTCCTCTAGAGCTTGGTTATAAATTTCCCAACAGTAAGGAATGAATCCGTGGACTCTCCTTATATTAAGAAGGAAATCATAAATTATGTTTACCAGATAATATCATTTCCTTCTGTATAAGGAGAGTCCATGGCCCCCGCCTGTGTTCTCCGATGGGCGGCCCACTAAATTATATTTTTCGTCTGGCACCTTTTATACCCTTATATTTCTCCTACTGTTCCTTGTTCCCTCGGCAAAATGACTGGGGGATAGGGGAAGTGGGAGAGGTAAACAAATTGAGCAAACACTTCTAACCCCCCCTTCCCTGCATATGAAAAGACAGATAACATAAACAGGAGCCTGCAGGAGTCTGTAAACGCATGTATACATTTGACAATGTGGGGCTTGGTTAGGAGTCGGAAAATCAGCACAATGTTATTAAAAATAAGCAAAACTATACATTTTATAAAAACACTACAAGATGGGCTTTAAAAATGAATCCTCTGCAAAACTCTAGTGTACAATGTCCCTTTAAACTAAGTAACATGACTGTGCCTGCAGATGCCAGATGCATGGTCCCTTGCAAGACCTGTGACTAGCATACCGATTGGCTGCCTAAAGTCCCTTTAAAATTGAATGTGGCTACTGAAGAAATATTGAGGTAAAATATCTTCCTTTTATGTTCAGGTGATATTTTATGCAGCATCACTTTTAAGTGCTTCAACATTTGGGTATCATGTCCTTTTAACTGAAGCTTATGTTATCTGTCTTTTCATATGCAGGGAAGGGGGGGGGTTAGAAGTGTTTGCTCAATTTGTTTACACAGACCCTTTTAGTGGGTGTCCCAGGCTACCTCATCAATAGTGCTAAACTGGGAGCTTCTAAGTAAGTTTTTAAAAACATAACTTATGCTTACCAGATAATTTCATTTCCATCTGTATAAAGAGAGTCCACATCTTCATTTCTTTCTGTTAGGAAATACTGAACCTGGCCACCAGGAGGAGGCAAAGATACCCCAGCCAAAGACTTAAATACCTCTCCCACTTCCCCTATCCCACAGTCATTTTGCCGAGGGAACAAGGAACAGTAGGAGAAATATTAGGGTATAAAAGGTGCCAGACGAAAAATATAATTTAGTGGGCCGCCCATCAAAGAACACAGAGGCCATGGACTCTCCGTATATTAACTATTTACTAACTACCTAGCTAAAATAAATACAAATTTACCTGTAAAATAAAACCTAACCTGCCTTACACTAACACCTAACCTTACACTGCAATTAAATAAATTACCTAAATTAAATACAATTACCTAAATTAAATAAAATTACCTAAAGTACAGAAAAAACAAACACTAAATTACACAAAATAAAAAACAAATTACAAGATATTTAAACTAAAGGGCCTTTTGCGGGGCATTGCCCTAAAATCAGCTCTTTTACCATTAAAAAAAATACAAACAACCCCCCCCAACAGTAAAACCCACCACCCACATAACCAAACCCCCCAAATAAAACCCTAACTAAAAAAAACTAAGCTCCCCATTGGATGGGCATTGCCCTTAAAAGGGCAGTTAGCTCTATTGCTGCCCAAACCCTAACCTAAAAATAAAACCCACTCAATAAACCCTTAAAAAAAACCTAACACTAACCCCCGAAGATCCACTTACAATTTTGAAGAGCCGACATCCATCCTCAACGAAGCCGGGAGAAGTCCTCAGCGAAGCGGCAAGAAGTCCTCAACGAAGCCGGGAGAAGTCTTCATCCAAGCCAACAGAAGTGGTCCTCCAGACGGGCAGAAGTCTTCATCCAGACAGCATCTTCTATCTTCATCCATCCGGCGCGGAGCGGTTCCAACTTCAAGACATCTGGTGCGGAGCATCTTCTTCTGCCGACGACTCCCGACGAATGAAAGTTCCTTTAAGTGACGTCATCCAAGATGGCGTCCCTTAGATTCCGATTAAGGTTGAAAAAATCCTATTGGCTGATGCAATGATGATAGGATTGCATCAGCCAATAGGATTTTTTCAACCTTAGATTCCGATTGGCTGATAGAATTCTATCAGCTAATCAGAATTAAGGGACTCATTCGTCGGGAGTCGTTGGCAGAAGAGGATGCTTCGCGCCAGATGTCTTGAAGATGGACCCGCTCCCTTGTCGGATGGATGAAGACAGAAGATGCCGTCTGGAGGACCACTTCTGCCAGCTTGGATGAAGACTTCTCCCGGCTTTGTTGAGGACTTCTTGTCGCTTCGCTGAGGACTTCTCCCGGCTTCGTTGAGGATGGATGTCGGCTCTTCAAAACTGTAAGTGGATCTTTGGGGGTTAGTGTTAGTTTTTTTTAAGGGTTTATTGGGTGGGTTTTATTTTTAGGTTAGGGTTTAGGCAGCAATAGAGCTAACTGCCCTTTTAAGGACAATGCCCATCCAAATGCCCTTTTCAGGGCAATGGGGAGCTTAAGTTTTTTTAGTTTAGGGTTTTATTTGGAGGGTTTGGTTAGGTGGATTGTGGGTTTTACTGTTGGGGGGGTTGTTTGTATTTTTTTACAGGTAAAAGAGCTGATTTCTTTTGGGTAATGCCCCGCAAAAGGCCCTTTTAAGGGCTATTGGTAGTTTAGTTTAGGCTAGTGTTTTTTTTTTATTTTGGGGGGGCTTTTTTTATTTTGATAGGGCTATTAGATTAGGTGTAATTAGTTTAAATATCTTGTAATTTGTTTTTTTATTTTGTGTAATTTTGTGGGGTTTTTTTGTAATTTAGGTAATTTTATTTAATTTAGGTAATTGTATTTAATTTAGGTAATTTATTTAATTGTAGTGTAAGGTTAGGTGTTAGTGTAAGGCAGATTAGGTTTTATTTTACAGGTAAATTTGTACTTATTTTAGCTAGGTAGTTAGTAAATAGTTAATAAATATTTAGTAACTATTCTACCTATTTAAAACAAATACAAACTTGCCTGTAAAATAAAAATAAAACCTAAGCTAGATACAATGTAACTATTAGTTATACTGTAGCTAGCTTAGGGTTTATTTTATAGGTAAGCATTTATTTCTAAATAGGTATTATTTAGTTATTAATAGTAGGTTTGATTTAGATTTAATTTAATTATATTTAAGTTAGGGGGTGTTAGGGTTAGGGTTAGACTAAGGGTTAGGGATTAATAACTTTAGTATAGTGGCGGCGATGTTAGTTATGGCATATTAGGGGTTAATACTATTTAACCAATGTTTGCGATGCGGGAGTACGGCGGTTTAGGGGTTAATATTTTTATTATAGTGGCCGCGATGTCCAGAGCGGCAGATTAGGGGTTAATAGGTAGTTTATGGGTGTTCGGTTTAGGGGTTTAATAGGTAGTTTATGGGTGTTAGTGTACTTTTTAGCACTTTAGTTATGAGTTTTATGCTACAGCTTTGTAGTGTAAAACTCATAACTACTGACTTTAGAATGCGTTGCGAATCTTGACGGGATAGGGTGTACCGCTCACTTTTTGGCCTCCCAGGAAAAGCTTGTAATATCGGTGCTATGAAAATCCCATTGAAAAAAAACTTTACGCAATTTGCATAAGTTGTTTTGCGTTATGGCCAAAAAAGTGTACGGGGCCCTAAACCTGCAAGACTCGTAATACCAGCGGTAGTGAAAAAGCAGCGTTATAACCTGATAACGCTGCTTTTTCACTATAGCGCAAAACTCGTAATCTAGCCGATAGTGTTTTAATACCATTGAGCTTGGTTAAAGCTCATACTCATGTGAGTAAATCCAATTAGCAATATATGTGGAAGACCATACAGGATTGCACTATTTTTGCTTTCTTTCCTTTTTTTGACGTATAGTTACAGAATATTTTCCAGAGGCGCTGATTGTTGTGAGCCTATCGCAACATTGCTGATTAAACAATAGAGCTCCGTGAAAGCTCATAATTGTGTGAGTAATGCAGAGAAAGTTTTAAATAGTCTTCGGGGAAAATTAAACAATGCTATTCTTAGTATATTTATTCTCCTGAGGTGCTGCTATTGATGACAAGTACAGAAGAACTGATCAGAAAAAGTGTATCATCCTATATAAGGAATAATTACATTTCATTTATCTTTTTGCACTGCTTATTGCTTCACAATTATTTGCACTATTTTATTGATTTGTGATTTTTATTGTTATTTTGGGTAACATTGTATTTTTATAAGTTTTGATGCGTCAAATTAGCAACACAATGTAAATACGCCTGGATGAACTAAAATCTTTGCACCAGCCCCGTTTATGTTGTATATTTTGTCATGGGAAATTTGCAAAGAGCTCTTACAGTATGAAATGAAAAAGAGAGAGGTGTTAGGGAGAAACACATTAAAGGAATACATTACTGCATAGCATATGTAATATTACCCTAAGGATTAATTAATTATGCCAAAACGTTTGAGAGTTGGTTTACTAGGTAGACCTACATATATACTGAATAATATCTGTTATATGTTTTATGAATAGGGACATATATATTGAAAAAGAGCATTGGTTAAAACATTTTTTAATATTATAGTTTGCTCTCTTATCAGTTGGACTCTGAAACTTATCAGTGGACTCTGAAACTTATCAGTGGACTCTGAAACTTATCAGTAGGACTCTGAAACTTATCAGTAGGACTCTGAAACTTATCAGTAGGACTCTGAAACTTATCAGTGGGACTCTGAAACTTATCAGTGGGACTCTGAAACTTATCAGTGGGAATCTGAAACTTATCAGTGGGAATCTGAAACTTATCAGTGGACTCTGAAACTTATCAGTAGGACTCTGAAACTTATCAGTAGGACTCTGAAACTTATCAGTAGGACTCTGAAACTTATCAGTGGGACTCTGAAACTTATCAGTGGGACTCTGAAACTTATCAGTGGGACTCTGAAACTTATCAGAGGGAATCTGAAACTTATCAGAGGGAATCTGAAACTTATCAGAGGGAATCTGAAACTTATCAGAGGGAATCTGAAACTTATCAGTGGGACTCTGAAACTTATCAGTGGGAATCTGAAACTTATCAGAGGGACTCTGAAACTTATCAGAGGGAATCTGAAACTTATCAGAGGGAATCTGAAACTTATCAGAGGGAATCTGAAACTTATCAGTGGGAATCTGAAACTTATCAGTGGGACTCTGAAACTTATCAGTGGGACTCTGAAACTTATCAGTGGGTATCTGAAACTTATCAGTGGGAATCTGAAACTTAGATAATCTAGTGGTATAATAAACTGTTCTAATTAGAAAATTGTATTAGTTCAATATTAAAGGGTGCAAAGTGTATAAGCACTAAAGTTGCTCTCTGGGTGAAACGCATTGCTATTCTTGAACCAGTGAGCCAATCAGGAGTGTCATATGCAAATAAAACCAACCACTGTCAGTTTCCTACTAATGAACATCGCAGCAGTGCACCTGACTTTATGCTCTTTACTGTTGTGAAGGGTTTTATAATGAGTATTTGCATAATACAATGTTCTAATGAATGACATCATTTCATTAAAATGCCCCTTTAATCTTCCAGTGACTTACCATACAGTTCTCTCCATACCATTGGTCCCACATAATATATGTTGTTGTACAAGTTAAATTAAACAAAACCTATTATTCAACCTAATTTATGTAACGTGTATAAACGGTGTAGGTTTTACATTTTTTATGTCTGCATTTCTTTATCTGGGTTGCTAGTACATGATCTACTCATGAAAACCACATCCCCAGTAGCAGAGATCATAGATAAAAGGGAAAATGTATAAGCTCTAAGAGGAACAATTAGTTGTCAGTGACTCTTTATTACAGGTGGGATAACCACAATATATGTATATATGATAGACGAGCTTCAATTTACTTCACAAAACCTGCTGTGGATGGCATACAAATATCAGTGTTAGTGACTTTATACATAGGAAGGTTTCTGGGGTTTTTTACATTATTTTCCTATGAGACAGTATTAGATTAACCTGTAATAAACTTGACAGCAAACAGCGGTAGTTCTAGAATTTAGATGTGCAATAAGTTTACCACCTAGATATCAGGGGTGGGTGAATACTAATGGGAGATTCCATCTTACTGCCTTTTATTAATCTTAACATGGTATCTCTTCCCTTGCTTTGTGTAAGGCACATGATATGTTACACAATCTGGCACCTTTAAAGGGACATTAAAGTTATTTTTTTATTTGTGCATTAGACATTACTGCATTGCATCTTTTCAGTGTTAGAAAATATGCATTGTTTGAAGTCATGGGAAACACCCCTTGAAAAGCATCTTGCATGTTACTTCACAGTGGCTAGTTAGAGACATGAAAGCACATATAAACAAATCACAATGCAGCATGTAGCAGTGTAAAGGTTTAAAGGGAAAATAAAGACAAAATTATTCATGATTCAGATAGAGTACACATTTTTAAAGGGATACTAAACCCACATTTTTTCTTTCATGATTCAGATAAAGCATGCAATTTTAAATGAAATAATTTTTATTACCCATGTTCCCGAACCCAAAACAACAGGGAAAATACAGACATTAAATCTTGTAGGTACATCTAATAGTAGAAAATAATCAGTTCATAGGGAAAAAATGTTTCGTTAGAGTCCTTCATATAACGGGGGAGGCCTCTAGGTATAGAGGTTCCTCTTAGTCTTTCTGTATGATTTTCCAAGTGTCTGAGAGAGGTTAAATACTGGTCAACAGCTATAGAATAAGCCATATCAGTCTCTATCGGGCCTCTCAGCCTTCTTGTGGGGTGGGATTGGTTTTTCTTTAAAGTCTCCTGAGCTATATTATTGTCCAGTTGCCATCACAACATCTTTAGTAGGAGACTTGCAGGAGTGGGGGGTAATATAATGAACAAAGAAAACGTCCAACTTTAACCAATCTCAGTAACCGTTTCTAAAGGGTCTTGGTTTTAACCAATCTGAGAATGATCAATAATACATAACAATTTGTTAACATAACACAAAAAAAATAACAGGTAACAATAAATTGCACGAAATACATATAGTGGTTGGAGCTCGGCAATATGCTCTATATCTCCAAGCTCTCGTCTGAAAAATCATGTGCCCCTCCAACCTTTCAACTAAGCTATCTAGCTTTGTGTGTCCACCACTTTTCTGCTGTCAAAACCTTTCACTAAGGCTCCCCTTTGCTACTTCCCCTCAGTCTCCCACCTCTGCACTGCGAGTCGTTCTATTATTATCTACTAGTATCCAATAAAACCATACTTTTTGGAATGTGGATTCTGTGCTCTGAATGAATGCTGCTGACTCATACATTTTATAAACCAGTTGGATCTTATTCAAAACTTCTGACCAGGACGGAATCTCTGTTTTCCAGTACTTGGCTATAACTGTTCTTGTGGTGGTGCATAGAATTCTAATAAAGGTGTTAATGTCTTTGTGTAACTTGGGAATACCTTCGTGGAGTAATGCTTGAGCAGGGGTAAGATGAATCTGTTCTCCTAGGGCCTTCCCTAACAGTAAAGATAATTCTCGCCATATCTTTTTGACTTTAGGACATTCCCACCACATATGTATGTATGATCCTATGGTTTTACAGCCCCTATAACAAAAGTTAGAGCTTTCCTTCCCCATATGGGCCGTTCTTACTGGGGTTAGATACCATCTAAAGGAAGTCTTGATAACATTTTCTCTCAAGTCGGCGCTAATTAAGCCTTTACTGGCTTGGTATAGTATCTCCTCCCATTTATCCAACTCAAATTCTTTATCTATGTCTGTTTCCCAATTTAGCATTAGTGTATTCTTAGAGTGTGTTCTCATTTCTTGTATGGAGATATATAGCCTTGAGATTGCTCTTTTAGGTCTAGTCGTTGCTATACATAATTGCTCAAGAACAGTTTGTCGGTTATGTGTCGGGTGCTTAGCTGTGTGTGTGCGTATAGCAGATGTTGTTTGTAGATATAGGAACCAGTGCAGAGGAATAGGATCTAGTTTCTGTCGTAGTTGGGTGTGCGTTAGCAACTTGCCCTGTGAGTAAAGGTCCGCTACTCTGTACAACCCTTTGTTTTCCCATTTTTTTTTTTTTTTTTTTTTTTTTAAAATAATTTTTTTATTGAAGTTAAGCATAAATCATCACAACAAGAACTCGCCCTAAGGCCAAAGTTACAACAAAGAGAATAATACATTGTCTATACAGAGATATTATTGCGAAAGTATTATACACATACATTTCAAATCTGAATATGAAGATAGACAATATCTTAGGCGAGAGAAAATAGAACTTCATTTTATAATATCAGCGTATGAACTCCACATTCTAATAATATTTTACCTAGGACCAAACCATCAGCCTGTGGAGGTTTAGCATGAGTATCAGCCACTCTTGGGCTGAGATATATAGGGGGTAGGGGGATATTCAGCGGATAAGCACCGCTATACGCATAGGGAACAGGGGTGGGGGGGGGGCGGAGCCATATATAAAAGTAAGTAGCATAGGGTACCTGATTTGGACATTGAGGTGCCCAATCATAGAAATCGTATATTATTGAAGCTTATGGAAGTAAGTGGGGGAATCAACAAAATCTCCTGCAGTTACATATAGACTGAGGAATAGATGGGTTGCAGAGGGGTTGATCTAAGTTGCAGAATTTATGCGACTATATGAAATAGAGCAGATGTAATATTGTTTAGACTAGTAGTTGTTGTCTTGGGTATAATTATCTAGTTATTGGTATATGCCAAGATTTATGCGGTGTCGTGCAGTAAAAAATAAACAGTACTGGGCATACCGTCTGTAGGAGAATAAAATTAGAGCTCTACTAATACTGTGCATATGTAGCAGTTTAGACCTACGAATATTAAGTATGCAAACCCCAATAAAAGAGCTACAGTAGGCTAATATAAAGAAAAAATAATAGTTATCATCAATACATGTCCTTCAGAAGGATCGAGTAATAGCATTCTGCGAATATATGCTTACATACACTGATAGTATCAGACTTAATCTCCTATACCTAAGAATAAGGTTTTGCAATATGAGATATAATAAATACAATCAGCAGACAAGGGATGCTGCAACAGGAGGGTAAGAAATGAGAATTGATCTCGTGTAAAGATTGGTTACAAGGAAAAAATGGTATAACTTAGTAAAAACATGTCATTAGTAGGCTATATTAGTGAAAGTTAAAACTTCTGCTGTAAGTATCTTTCTATAATAACATTATGAACACATGATACTAAAACATGCACACCTACCTTAGAGATAGCCTGGTATCTAAAACAGCTATATTAAGAAGCTATTCAGCTAATGTTATCCAAATAGGACAGTAAACAGAGGCAGGTGTAGTAGGGAAAGAAAACTAACTAACATAAAACAAATAGGCAAAAGCATTACAAGAGAGCTGCAGAACAATTACCCGCCAGTGTGTACATATTTGATGGCATCAAACTTAAGAGTTATCATCAGCATATGCCCTTCAGAAATAACAAGTGAATGCAGTCTGAAAATATATGCGTATATGCTCAGATAGTAGTAGAGTTAACACTATCCAACCTCAGCTCTAAAGATACTAAGCACATATCCGGGATGACTGAAACAGAGTTTATACTGAATGCGTTGGTGGTATAGGTTCATCCCAGGGAATGGGTGAACAACAGGTCTTGTGAACCCTAGTAATTTGTGGTATATGGGGTGCGTCTGAAATATACACTTATCTCAGTCTACCTAATGTTGGAAAAACATAGTATGTTACAGCATAAGTGACAGGTTCTATCAGGTAGCATAGAGGCAATCACAGTTAAACAAACAGAACTTGGACTAGTTACTATACTGTAAATGTCCCTGATCAAAACTAAACTTGTAAGACACCCAGAGATTATATGGTTCTTTTACCAAGGGAGATGAATGAGTTGAGGATGGTTAGATATATAGAACCGGGTGAAGTAGCTATCTGGGATACAATAAATGCTGAGTTAAGAGTGTATGGATTAGGTAAATATCAGGTCTAATAAGTTGGGCACTATTATTAAATTAGAACAATCTCATGAAGTTGTCCTAAATACAGTATCTGGATCTAAAAGTATACCCATATCTAGTTTAGGATTAATATAGGTAGTAGAACACATCTCTTAATTCAAACTTAGGGTTCAGAGAAGCGATAATATCATTATATCAAATAGCTAAAATGTAATTATTACACCGTAGACTCCAACATATAGCTCAACTTTACTTTTTACTGGGCTAGCTTGGGGAATAGTTTTAATACCCTACGGTAACTAAAACAAAGAACACAGCCTAGATAACTTAATCAAATGTTTTGCTATGAGCAATCACGTATGTCCACGTACCACAGGGCTTGTGTACAAGGATATGCCCCCATTAAGGATTAAGCTGTGGAGTAAAATGTTAATCACATATTTATAGCAAGCAACAGTGATAGTGTATTTTACATATAATAGGAGGAAAAAAAAAAAAAACATTAGAGCCTGAGCATCGTAGACAAAGCAAAGCAAGCTTGAGTTTAAGTCAGTAGGTCACAGAATCTTCAAGGAAAGTTCTGGTAAGTGAAAAAATGTTGTAGAGAATCTCATTGTTAAGAGTACAACTAGCTAGTAGGATGAGTTCTCAAGTACCCAGCCAATTCAAAAGACTCTACCCTATGCCAGAGCGGACAAGCATATATCCAGCAAAGGGGTTAACAAACTTTAGATCCTGAGACAGAGCGGTATTCACGATGAGTGATCGCCTCGGTCCCCATGTGGCAGATTGTAATGATATGGTCGCTGCCCTGCTTCCTCTCTCACTCGCAGCACATGCCTTAAATGGGAATGACACCATGCAGTCCGCCAGCAGAGCATCCACGCGCGGCCCCGCTCCAGCCCAAAAGTGGATGACAAGTAAGTCAGATTCCAGCGACGATGTTCTTACAGAGTTTGACTGAAGTTTAAGTGGTAAGACCACTGTGTTACTGCTGGCGGTAGTTGCTATTGGAGACATTAGGAGGCCATTTACTGGCTGTTGAGGGCTCGTTTCTTCCGTTGTAATAACAATAGGTTGCAGGAGTCGAGATTGCGCGGTTAGCCCTGTTAACCCCACCGCATAGGGCTTAGTGTGTATTTTGCTGAGCATAGATTCTGAGCATTGGGGTGTATCAGAACACGTCCGTGGTGTGTCTGGTATACTTCCTCCAGTTGACTCTCGGGTTTCACTAGTTGCCGGTGCACCTCGGCTTCCCTTCATAGCTGTTCTCAGGACTGCTATTATTTCACCCTGATGGGTATCCATAGTACGCATCAAGTCCTGTAACATGAGTATAACCTGTTTCTCCATATTATATAATATGGCTAGATCTCCGGAGAGAGTGACCCTGCGTGGTTAAACTTTAAAATGGCGTTCCACTGCACATAGATGGCACATCAGGCCTGAAGGATTCTTGTATGAATGTGGCGTCCAATACTATATTTTCCAAACCAAAAAAGCATTTGTCTCACTCTTCAGGTTTTAATGGATGGAAGAGCTGAATATAGGGTTCCTTAAAGGTTTTAAAATAATAAAATATTTAAACAAAGACCCGGTGCTCTAAAGAAATGCGTCTCTCTGTCTCGGCAGTTGGCTCCGCCCCCCTGGATCTGTTTTTTAAACTCGTCACTAATGATATATTTTAGAGGTATTATTTTTGAATGTGAAAAAGTAATTCTCTCTGAATTTTTCGATGAAGGCCATTGCTGTTTGGTGACTAGTGTGGTCTTGTTCCTGTATATATCGTGTCTGGTAAATTGGTCTTTGCCCCAGAGAATGCCATTCGGCGTCTCCTGACCTGTCATCTCTGCCTCTAAGGCCGGCCAAAGAATGTCTACCTGTTGTCTGCTAATTGTTGAGTCTTGTGCCAGTCTAGCAGCTTTGTAGTAGTCTAGTAGATTGGGTGCACCCACCCCGCCTAGCTGTCTGTGTCTGTTTAGGATTTGATCTGGAATTCTCGGATGTCTGTTGTCACGTAAGAATCTATTGATATCTCTCTGTAGGATATCTATGTCTGTAACATTTATTTTAATTGGGAGCACTCTAAATAGGTAGAGAATCCTCGGTAGGACCGTCATCTTAATAGCGGAGAGCCTCCCATACCATGAAAAGCCCATCTTTCTCCATTTCCCTAGGTCAGATCTGATTGTTTTAAACAGGGGGATATAGTTTGTTTCATAGAGTCTTGTGGAGTGTGAACTCAGTTTTATTCCTAGATATTTTAATCCCTCCGGCACCCATCTAAAGTCAAAGTTCGCCTCTATCAATTTAATAGTGTGTTTTGGAATAGAGATGGGAAGTGCCTCGCATTTATCTGCGTTGATTTTATAGCCTGAGATCTGAGAGAATAAGTGGATCGCTTGGTATACATAGGGCAAAGTATGGAGTGGTTTTGAGATAGTAAGTAGTACATCATCTGCAAATAGGCTAATTTTGTGGTGTATGCCCCCGACCTCCAAACCAACTATATCAGTAGAGTTTCGTATATAAGCAGCTAGTGGCTCTATGCAGATTGCAAAGATCAGGGGGGAAAGTGGGCAGCCTTGTCTCGTACCGTTCAGGATAGATATGTTACCCGATTGGTGTCCTATTGCTCTGATATATGCTGTTGGCGTCGAGTACAAGCCTATAATGGCCTTCAAAAAGTTACCCTCAAATCCCAGTTCCGAAAGCAAAGTTAGCATATATTCCCAATCCACCCTATCAAATGCCTTCTCCGCATCCAGTGATAGGATCAGAGAAGGCACCCTTCGGTCGTGTAGGAAATCTATCACCGATATCATCTTTCTAATGTTGTCTGGGGCTTCCCTTTCCTTAATAAATCCTACCTGATCTGGGTGAATGATGCGGGGCAAGATGTGTTTCAGTCTATTGGCCAAGATTTTTGTGACTATTTTAATGTCCTGATTGATCAGGGATATGGGTCTGTAGCTGCTACAAAGACTAGGATTTTTCCCCTGTTTGGGTATAACCACAATCTTAGCTCTAAGAAGGTCAGTAGGTATCCTGCCCCCTTCCATTATATGGTTTGCAAACACCACTAAATGTGGAACCAAAGCCTCACGGAACGCCTTGTAGTATTCCCCAGGAAATCCGTCAGGTCCTGGGGCCTTACTGGGCTTGAGGTCTTTTATGGCCGAGATCACTTCAGCTCTTGTGATCTTGGCATTTAGGGTAGCTTTAGCCTCATCATCTATCGGTGTCAATTTAGCTTTTTGCAAGAAAGAGTCAAAAATTGCTTTTGTCGTGGGGTTATGGACCACCTTTGTGCCATCATATAACTGACTATAGAATTGGGAAAATGTGTCAACAATTTCCTGAGGATGTGTGGTTATGTGTCCAGTTGGCGTTTGGATTTTTGGTATGGAGAGAGACTGGCATTCATCTCTGATTTTCTTTGCCAGGTATTTGTCAGGCTTATTGGCAAAGACAAAGTAGTTTGCTTTCAATCTGTGCGCAGCTTTTACAGATTGTTCATTTAATATGGATTGTAGCGTTTGTCTCTTGCCAATAAGCTCAGTCAGTGTAGCTTTAGAACCATGCAGTTTGTGCAATTTTTCAAGAGAAGTGATTTCAGTGTTTAAGTGTGTAATGAGAGCCTCTCTCTTCTTTTTAAGTAGTGTTTTTTCTTTTATTAGTATACCTCTTACTACTGCCTTATGTGCTGCCCAGGGTGCAATAGGGTCATCAGTGGAGTTTACATTGATCTGCCAGTACTCGTTTAGGTTGTTTAGGATTCTGTCTTTGATAAGTGGGTCCTTAATACAAAATGAGTCGTACGTCCATGTCTTTGTCTGTTTTGGGTCTGAGAGATCACCTAAGGTAAGTAGTGTTAGGGAGTGGTCAGACCACACACATGGGTGAATGTCTATGGAGCGTATTACTGGTTGCAGAATCTGACTAGTAAACACATAGTCTATTTTAGAGTAGCTGTCATGGGCTGATGAATAATAGGTAGTGCTCCCATCCCCCCATTTAGGTGTTTCCAGGTATCCTGCAGTGTGTGTTGACCTAATACTTCCCAGATGTTTCTAGCCATTGCTCTTTGTCTTTGTTTTTTCTTAGACTGGTGAATAGGTGTTTGCCTAGCTAGCGCCTGGAGGTCTATATTAAAGTCCCCTGCTAGTATTATTCTCAGTTTGGACCAGCCTGTTAATAAATTGGAAAGGGTGTTAAAAAACTGGTCTTGTTGTTCATTGGGGGCATATATATTACATAGGAGAATCTCAGCACCCCCCATTTGTCCAAATACCAACAGATATCTACCCTCTTTATCTGATATGGTCTCTTTGTGGGTAAATGGCAGTGTGGAATGTATTAAGATAGAGACCCCTCTTTTTTTTGAGTCTAACGCTGAGTGAAACTGCATTGGGTAATCTCTTGCCCAGTATTTGGGAATAGTATTTTTTAAGAAATGAGTTTCCTGAAGGTAGATAATATTAGCCTTTAGCCTTCTGTAATTTGACATAGCTGTTCTTCTGTTGATATCTGTGTTTAATCCTCTCGCATTGTGCGAGAGCAAGACTATCTTAGGTACAGACATTCCCCTGGGCAAGATAATTCTGCATACTATATCTACTCTGAGACAGTAGCCAATCCCTGGTCCTTAACAGATCAAGTGTGTTACTCTCTTTCCTCTGGATTAGTGAACTATGCTGCCTCTGTAGTAGGTCTTCCCTTGGTGAACTTATACTAGTCGTACTTGTTTTCGTGCATTTGGGTGGTAAAAACTTATAACAAAACATTAACAACAACATTTGATAATGATTAAACTTTTGAATACACATATATAAAAAATTAACACATGTTAATTGCGCCATGCAGCCTCAACAGGAGGTGCCTGCTTAACACAGTCTCATGTGAGTGAAGAACTAAAGTCAGACCCTTAGGTCTGGTACCTGTGTGACCTTACGGTCTTCATTAGCAGCCTCTGGGTGTAAATACTCCTGATATCAGTTCTGTAGGGAGTGTCGTTCAGGTTTTGGATTTCTTTTTAGTCACTGTCCTCCATTTTTCCTTTTGGGATTTCCCTCTGGATGAAGATGGTGTAGAGGAGGGGTGCAGTGTTTCTGTGGTTGTAATCTCAGGTGGTTCCAGGTCTAGAAATTTGCAGATCTCTGGGATCTCCTCTGTGGTTTTAATAGTGGTAGTTTTGCCGTTGTGTATCACCTGGAGTGCAAAAAGAAATCCCCAACGATATTGGATGTTATTTTTCCTTAGAAGGAGAGTTAGAGGTCTCAAATCATATCTTCTTTGTAGGGTTTTGACGCAGAGATCTTGAAAGAATTGGATTATATTGCCCTGAAATTTGAACGTGGGATTTTGTCTAGCGGCTAGTAAGATTTTTTTCTCTGTCAGGGAATCTTAGGAGCTTAATGATGACATCTCTCGGTGGCTGGTCTGGCTTGGGTTTAGCCCTTAGGGCTCTATGTGCTCTTTCAATTGGGTATTCAGCATCTGCCGGACTTCCAAGAATAGCGTGAAATAGCTGTTGGAGATAGTTGTGGAGGTCTTCTGCTCCTATAGTCTCAGGAATTCCTTTAAGCCTAATATTAGAGCGACGGCTCCTATTCTCCAAGTCTTCGATTTTGTCTTCTAGTTCTGATATAGCTTGAGATTGAGAGGCCAGGGAATTTGAGACTGTCGCCACTTCTTCTCCCATTTCATCCGTGGCCGATTCTAATGAGTCAACTCGGTTTCCCAATTCCAGGATCTCAGTCTTGATTTCTGTGAGGCTATTAGTAACTGTGGTTTGAAAGCTATCAAATTTTCCCCACAATTTTTCAAAGTTGGAGGTTATATCTTGTTTAGATACAAGGGCTCGTAGATCAGCCTTAGTAGCAGGAGTGAGGTCTTCAGCATTCTCCTCAATTTCGGATTCCATATCCTCCTCAGTATCCGCCATATTATGATCTTGAGATTTAAGAGTTCTGGATGATTTAAAGAATGTGTCGACCGATAAGGATTTCAGCCCCTTATCACCCTTGGAGCCCTTTCTTGTAGTCATGTTATTCGTAGTGGTGGGTCAGTTGTATTTTCCTGATCTTGCGTCTGTACCTTAGTTTAGTTGGGTGTATAGTCACAGGTGTCTACACCCCCTATCTAGGAGACCTTTCTTGCTATTGGAGCCTTTATTAGTTTTTCAGATATTGCATATCCCCTTCATTGACTCTGTAATTCTCTTCACTCAATTATGGTGTTCATTTATCTTCAGCATACTGCCTTTCTCCTCTTATATAACATATATGCATGTTTATCATCGAAGACAGTGTGAAACATAGAAACTGCGTTATGTTGTGGCAGAAGTATCAAAGTGTGATCTTGATTGTGGCTTCCCTGCCAGGCTGCACAGGCAACATTATTAAAGTCTTTAGCTCATTTTGAATGCATCCCTTTTGGTGCTTGCTGAGTCTCCCCAAACAGTATACAGATTAACAGCACCTATTAAAACGTACCAGGCTAAATAGCAACAAAGCTGCTGTTAGGTGTCCAGGGTTTTCAGCTTAGTATTTGAAAGTTAATATGTACAGCCAAGGAGGCACTACTGTGGCTGTTTGTCTTTACTTTGCTTCCTTTGCACAGCGTGGGCAGTGAGCTGCGTGTACACAGGCTTACATGTAGTGGATCTAGTGACATGGAGCTGAGGCTTAGGTGCAGGTATTTCTAAAAAACAAATAGAATCAAGGTGCATATAGAGACTGAACAATGTTCGTGACTTGGGGCTAGTTTGCTATATATAATTGGGCTTAGAATAGCGTATCTAGCTTCCCCTTTATCCTTGTCACCTGTTTTCCTCCGTTTCTCTAGCCAATTTTCTTCCTTTTCCTCAACCCTCCTAATGTGTTGGTCAGCGTGTGTATAGTTAGAATATACCCTGCCGAAGCGGGTTCTTACCCTCCGCAAAGGTGATTAGATGGTAGTCGGCTCCGGTTCACTCCGCTCAGGAGCAGCAGGTCTCACAGTGTAGTAGGCCGCAATATGGCGAGAGTTCGCGCCAAAAGATAAGTAGCGCAGATCTCCCTCTAAGGCCCCAAATTACCCCGGCAGGCACCGGGTTAGAAGCAGATGTCAGTCGCCTCGGGAGGGTGTAGGAAAGATCCCAGTAGCTGTAAGTTTTTGAGGCTGGGGGTAGGCTTTATTCGATCCTTCTCAGCTGTGCTGGTATGCGGAAAGTACCACTGCCCCGGAGCGGAGCCCCGACCCTCCGGTCAGTGGTAATGAGCTGTCAGGGGGCAGTTGATGAGCAGATCGGGGGTCAACAGCAAGCGGCAAGTGGCCAGTCAGACTCGCGACCGGATAGTATGAGTCCCTCTGTAACAAAGCATGCAATTTTAAAGGGACACTGAACCCAAATTTTTTCTTTTCTGATTCAGATAGAACATGCAATTTTAAGCAACTTTGTAATTTACTCCTATTATCAATTTTTCTTCATTCTCTTGCTATCTTTACATGAAAAAGTATAAATGTAACCTTAAGAGTCGGCCCATTTTTGGTTCAACATCTGAGTAGCGCTTCCTGATTGGTGGCTAAATGTAGCAAACTAATCAGAACGCTCTACCCAGGTGCTGAACCAAAAATGTGCTGGCTCCTTACCTTACATTCCTGCATTTTCAAATAAAGATATCAAGGGAACGAAGAAAAATTGATAATAGGACTAAATTAGAAAGGTGCTTAAAAAATGCATGCTCTATCTAAATCATGAAATAAAAAAATGTGGGTTTAGTATAACTTTAAAAAAATTTCCAATTTACTTTTATTATCAAATTTGCTTTCTTCCCTTGTAATATTTTGTTGAAGCATAAACCAAGGTAGGCTAATAAGAGCTTGCATGTGTCTTTAGCACTCTATGGTAGCAGTATTTGCAACATTGTATCACTGCAAAAAACAGTGTTGCCGTCACTGCTGCCAGGTGGCTATAGACACGTGCATGTCCCTGAGCTCACCTAGAATTACTCTTTAACAAAAGATTCCAAAAGAAGTAAGTAAAATAATAATAGAAGTAAGTTGGAAAGTTGTTTAAAATGTTGTACTCTATCCAATCAATTAACATTTTATTTAGATTTAACATTCCCTTTAAGGAATGCACTCCAGACTCTCTAGGGGTAGTGGGAACCTGTTAGAAGACAAGTAAAGAAGGCAAAATTAGTAATAAAAATAAATTGTGATTTTTTTTTTTTATGCAAAGTTTTGTGGGTGTAAAATTAATCAATGTTTCATGACAAGCCAAATTCATGTTTCATGACATGCCAAATGCACGTTTCATGACTTGCCAAATTCATGTTTCATGACATCAAATTCATGTTTCAGGACATGCCGAATTCGTTTCATGACATGCCAAATTCATGTTTCATGACATTACATTTTATGTTTCATGACATCAAATCCATGTTTCATGACATGCCAAATTCATGTTTCATGACATTACATTTTATGTTTCATGACATCAAATCCATGTTTCATGACATGCCAAATTCATGGTTCATGACATTACATTTTATGTTTCATGCAGTCAAATCCATGTTTCATGACATGCCAAATGCACGTTTCATGACTTGCCAAATTCATGTTTCATGACATCAAATTCATGTTTCAGGACATGCCGAATTCGTTTCATGACATGCCAAATTCATGTTTCATGACATTACATTTTATGTTTCATGACATCAAATCCATGTTTCATGACATGCCAAATTCATGTTTCATGACATTACATTTTATGTTTCATGACATCAAATCCATGTTTCATGACATGCCAAATTCATGGTTCATGACATTACATTTTATGTTTCATGCAGTCAAATCCATGTTTCATGACATGCCAAATTATGTTTAATGACATACCAAATTTATGGCAAATTACATGATTTTCATGTTCACATTAGCTACTGTATTGGTGAGTTTTACAACCAGTATCTGCTGAAACAAATTAGATAACAGTTAACTTAGTGTACTAACCTAGAAGTTTATTCTTTATATATAGTATATATACTGTAAATAAATATATATATATATAGTGAGGATGCAATGCATAAGCTACTAATTTAACCTAGTTCTGCAATGGACATATTCTTTTGAGCATGAATTGATTTAAATTATTATGAAAAGAAATCCTAGGGGACTATGATTTGTATGTGTTGCTGGATTTCCCAGTGAGATAGGAAGGGGAGGATCAACCGAATCAAGTAGCATCCTGGCCAGGAGTGTCTGTTCAGAAATTGCTTGTTAGAGGAAACCCTGCATTGTATTTGCTGGCTGTTTTTTGTACGGGCTGAGGAAGCTCAAGCTGGGTACACAAGCAGAAACAACATGATGAGCCGCCTTTTGTGACACTGTAGAAATCAGTTATATTCATGGACAGAGGGAAAAGCTGATTCAATGTGACCATGTGCCTGTGTTGCTACAGAGTGGACTGTACCCTTGAGGATACGTACTGAGATATACCTATGAACAGAAATCATTGTAAGTTCCAGGTATTTGTGTTTCATTCTGTGCTGTCTTTTTATGTTTCTTTGCAAAGCATATTTCCAACAGATTTACTTAGGAAACTATATCATTTGCTTTGTGCAGATATGAAACAACAGTATCTGCTGGTTATATACATGGCATTTTTAATAATACTAGACTACTGTTACAATTGGTTTTAATTGGAAGAATATTCCGATGTTCAGTTTATTTATTCCATAGTGAATTGTTATTTGTGATACAACTGACCATAGTATTGTAAAGTAAACCCAAATTAGAATGTTGCTTATTCATAGGTGGTATTTTATTTTTTTAAAAGAGAACTTTTTAGTAGTGATGATGGTTCTTTAAATCTGAACGTGGTAGGTGTTCTGTGAAGAATGGTGCTAAACGAATCTGAAAAAGCACTTCAGGGTTTGCTGGAAGGATTTTTATAAAGCTTTTTACTTTGTGCTGAAAGGATGAGCGAGTTAAATTATGTATAAAGTATGAACAAGGAGACCGGCACTTGCAGGTCAGCTGTTGAGATGATGTTTATGCTGGAATAAAAGAGTGAATATGCTGTAGTTTAACACAGGGGTGTTCATTGTGTCATTGATCATTATTATTGTGCATTATTGACAAAACACAAGGGGTATTGCTTTAGTTATGAAATACCTGGCATTAGCCAATAACTACAGTGATGTTTCTGTGCAGCCTGGACTTAACCCTTTCACTGCCAAAGCACAGTTGCCTAGTTGCACAGTTGAGCTTTCTAACTTCTTTAGTCTACCTCAGATGTCACTAGAACTCCCTTATCCCACCACTGTTTAGACAACAGGCTGTATTTAAAGAGCCAGTTTAGTCTAAAATAACTTTCATGATTCAGATAGGGCATGTAATTTTAAACAACTTTCCAATTTACTTTTATCATCAATTTTGCTTTCGTTCTCTTGGTATTGTAAAGTTGAAAGCTAAACCTAGGTAAGCTCATATGCTAATTTCTTACCCCTTGAAGGCAGCCTCTTATCTGAATGCATTTTGACATTTTTTCACAACTAGAGGGCATTAGTTCATGTGTGCCATATGAATAACATTGTGCTCACGCCTGTGGAGTTACCTAGGAGTCAGCACTAATTGGCTAAAATGCAAGTCTGTCAAAAGAACTGAAATAAGGAGGCAGTTTGCAGAGATAGAAAGTATATTAATATAACAGTGTTGGTTATACAAAACTGGGGAATGGATAATAAAGGGATTATCTATCTTTTTAAACAATAACAATTCTGGTATAAACTGTCCCTGAGCCATTGGTACATGTTGCTTGAGTGTTATTTTCTACTCTTTTAGGGGATTCTGAAATGTAAAGGGACATACAGCTCATTTGTCAAACAAAAACAGACTCTTGTAAAGTAATATTGCCACATACGTCTAATCATATACTAAAATGTACAGCATCTGTCCCTTTCTCAATAAAACAATAAACATAGTATGTCTCTGAGGTACAGAAATTTCAAAGTAAAATTCTCCTTATTTCATCCAGTGAGAGACCTCACAAACTTTATTGCATCTAGCCCATGACCATGGACTCATACACTGAAACAGATACACATATAAAGATACAGTATATAACTCCGCCCACTGACTTAATAACAATATCATTCATAAGCACACATGCTCACTCTTATTGAGACATTTATGCCTTGCCATACACACATTTACATGCACAGCTAGCCTTTTATTCACACACACACATTGAAGCTCAGGAGTACACACACCCTAACATATATGTTGACCCACAGCCACACAAACACACAGGTGCACACACACAGTTAACCATCCTATTTGCATACCTAGTCCCATGATCAACATGCCAAGGAGTGGAGAGGGGGAAGATTGAGGAGCCCATAAAGGTTTGAAATGGCAAGGGGGGAAGATGTGAAGCAGCAGACAAAACTGTTTTTCACCTGAGTAAAAAACCCAGATAAGGTGTATTGTCCACACAATACTGGGCTGCTACCCACTGTAGCTGTCTCCTCATTGGTTGGTCTTGTTATAGTAAATCTATTCCAGTGTTTGCAGAACTCAGCCAGTATCTTTCGAGAAAATAAAACTGAAGCTTTGATCAGTTTTACAATCATTTTTGGCAGAGATCCATTTCTGAACCTTTACCAGTACTGTCATTGTGTTTTTCCAGCGTCCACAATCCTAAAATAATTCTGTCATCAATATTTCTAAAGCTCTGAATTGTTACCTCCCGAAAACAACAAATCATTAATCTCCTAATTTGTTATGTTGAGTTATCCATTGTAATAGTGTATAGTGATGCCAATAGGTGAGTGCATTTAACCTGTTACGTGTATATGTATTTCTAAGGGGTTTAAACTGAGCCATTATCTGTATATTGGGCATGTATTTTCTTTGTGTTATGGATCTGGCTAAGTTTTATTAGTGAAAAAGTGTGTATTATTTTTTTTAGGTTTAACAGATTAAGCAAGTATTTGACGGTGCTTGTCATCCAATACGGTGGGGGTAATGTCAGAGTGTTTAGTGAATTTACAAAACCAATGTTACAATTGGAAACTTCTGGGATACTAATTTTGAAAAGTCGTGTTAATTCATTTTAGGTAGGGAATTCCATAAGTGAAAAATGACCATGTAAATGTAAAGTCAAATTTAAACTTAAATTGATTGGATAGAGCATGAATATTTAAACAACTTTCCAATTTACTTCTATTATCAATTTTGCTAAAGAGTAATCCTAGGTGAGTTTAGGAGTGTGCATGTGTCATAACCATCTGTCAGCAGTGCTTGCAGCATTGTTTGTAACTATGTATAACATTGGTATAAACACTGTGCATGCTCATAAGCTCCTATAAGCCTACCTTGGTTTAGTCTTGAACAAAAGATACCAATAGAATGAAGCAAATTTGATAATAGAAGTAAACTGGAAATCTGTTTAAAATTGCATGCTCTATCTGAATCATGAAAGTTTAATTTTGACTTTACTGTCACTTTAAGTATAGAATTTGGATTGTGATCAGTAAAACAGAACTGGCACATGTTAAATACAGGGCTGTTTAGCATTAAACCCATAATGAAAAAAGTGCTGCTGATAAACAATGAAGATAGCTGATTATGATCACGTCAACATCGAAAGAAGCTCATCTGCTGCCGATTACATGCAGATAATTATACAACAATAGATTGTGATTATTTTCTTAGTTTTAAAAGTTGTGTCAATGCTAATATCAGACTCAGAGAAGACTGCAATATAATTTAACTAATGTGTTAATCTCTGATGAATATTTCTTATTGGCTTATTTAATTTTCTTGTTAGAACAAGGCCAAACCATATACTATCAATATTACCGCTTGGGGCAGGAAAAGGTTTGGATTGCAGAATAGTTTGGATGCTGGAATATTTACATAATGTAGGCAATATTTACATGACATAATACATCTTATACATGAAAGCTCAAGGTAGTTTCATATAATTTTTTAATACTTTACTATAGATAATACCCTCAAAAAGATAGTACAGTACTATAATCAGAAAGGTAATAATTGTTGTTTTAAAGGGACAGTCTACACCAGATAATCCCTTTATTAGCCATTCCCTAGTTTTGCACAACCAACACAGTTATATAAATACACTTTTTACCTCTGTGATTACCTTGTATCTAATCCTCTGCAAACTGCCCCCTTATTTCAGTTCTTTTGACAGACATCTATCTTAGCCAATCAGAGCTGGCTCACCTGAACTCCACGTGCATGAGCACAGTGTTATCTATATAACACACATGAATTAACATCCTCTAGTGGTGAAAAACTGTCAAAATGCCTTGAGAGAAGAGGCGGCCTTCAATTAGCATATGAACCTCCTAGGTTTAGCTTTCAACTAAGAATACCAAGAGAACAAAGCAAAATTGGTGATAAAAGTAAATTTGATTTTTTTTTTTAAATTACATTCTTTATCTGAATCATGAAAGTTTATTTTGGACTAGACTGTCCCTTTAAATAAATATAGAATATTATTTGCATTTTAGAACACAAAAAGACAAAGACAGAGAAGATTCTGATTTACAGGCAGAACAAAAAATTGTATTTCAGAATACGTTTGGATTTTGGAATTCTGAATTTGGGTATTTGTATCTGTACAACATACTGTTTATAATAGTATACATACTAATATATACTTCAGTTCAGACATTAGCCACCATTTTGTTTCTATGGCTTAGGATAAAAATTTGGTTAAAAACATCTGATGCTAATCTGTGTGCAAAAAAAGTGTTTTCAGGTAACGTGCATATAATACACAAGTGCTAATGTACCTGCTAATATATATTAGTGTCTGTTTCCATATCCTTTTCTAATTCATAAGCCTCTGTCATTACTCTCTCTCTCTATCTATCTCTCTCTCTTCCTCTCTCTCTCCTATGTTTTGCTTTTTCGCACTTTGTGCAAAGCTGCCAGTTGCTGTTATAGTCACAGATTACGTAAATAATCATGAACAGGGACTCCAGCAGATGGTTTGCCAGTAGTATTAAAAAAAACACACAGAGAAGGCGACTAAATAATATCACTGTATTATGGCAAGTGAATAGGAAGACTACTACTTCTGCTGGTAAGTGTACATGACCACTGACCTATGCATTTTATAGACTGTACAATATCTAGCATATTTGTTTAACATTTCCTACTGTGTTCATTTAAAAGTGAGATATAAAGTGGCGCAGGGCAAGGGTGGGGGAAGAAGGGGGATAGCAAGTTATATTTGTATGAAATTTATATCCCATCTGGCTTAACTCAAACCTAATTGCCTAAAGATACAAAACTATAGGACTGTTCCTTTAGAATAAAATGCATCCACAGTTACCAATCAAAGCACTTTTTAGGTCTGTGGGAATCAAACATTAGGCCTTTGTTGGTCTTATGTATATATTTGTTTGAGTATTGCAGTGTTTAAGTATCTTGCACTTTACATAAGTACAGCAAAATAATAAAATGTGTAATTTGGTGAACTGGCATCTAACTCTGCAGTTAACAGACCAGACTGAATAATACAATATTAACCCCTTAACAACCAGCTGGTCTTTCTATGGGGCTTGTTTTTCTAATAGCTGGGGGCGAAACTGCGCTATTTTAGGAAGCCTGCAGGAGGGAGGGAAATTACAGGGAGTGCAGAATTATTGGGCAAGTTGTATTTTTGAGGATTAATTTTATTATTGAACAACAACCATGTTCTCAATGAACCCAAAAAACTCATTAATATCAAAGCTGAATAGTTTTGGAAGTAGTTTTTAGTTTGTTTTTAGTTATAGCTATTTTAGGGGGATATCTGTGTGTGCAGGTGACTATTACTGTGCATAATTATTAGGCAACTTAACAAAAAACAAATATATACCCATTTCAATTATTTATTTTTACCAGTGAAACCAATATAACATCTCAACATTCACAAATATACATTTCTGACATTCAAAAACAAAACAAAAACAAATCAGTGACCAATATAGCCACCTTTCTTTGCAAGGACACTCAAAAGCCTGCCATCCATGGATTCTGTCAGTGTTTTGATCTGTTCACCATCAACATTGCGTGCAGCAGCAACCACAGCCTCCCAGACACTGTTCAGAGAGGTGTACTGTTTTCCCTCCTTGTAAATCTCACATTTGATGATGGACCTCAGGTTCTCAATGGGGTTCAGATCAGGTGAACAAGGAGGCCATGTCATTAGATTTTCTTCTTTTATACCCTTTCTTGCCAGCCACGCTGTGGAGTACTTAGACGCGTGTGATGGAGCATTGTCCTGCATGAAAATCATGTTTTTCTTAAAGGATGCAGACTTCTTCCTGTACCACTGCTTGATGAAGGTGTCTTCCAGAAACTGGCAGTAGGACTGGGAGTTGAGCTTGACTCCATCCTCAACCCGAAAAGGCCCCACAAGCTCATCTTTGATGATACCAGCCCAAACCAGTACTCCACCTCCACCTTGCTGGCGTCTGAGTCGGACTGGATCTCTCTGCCCTTTACCAATCCAGCCACGGGCCCATCCATCTTGCCCATCAAGACTCACTCTCATTTCATCAGTCTATAAAACCTTAGAAAAATCAGTCTTGAGATATTTCTTGGCCCAGTCTTGATGTTTCAGCTTGTGTGTCTTGTTCAGTGGTGGTCGTCTTTCAGCCTTTCTTACCTTGGCCATGTCTCTGAGTATTGCACACCTTGTGCTTTTGGGCACTCCAGTGATGTAGCTCTGAAATATGGCCAAACTGGTGGCAAGTGGCACGCTTGACTTTTCTCAGTTCATGGGCAGTTATTTTGCGCCTTGGTTTTTCCACACGCTTCTTGCGACCCTGTTGACTATTTTGAATGAAATGCTTGATTGTTCGATGATCACGCTTCAGAAGCTTTGCAATTTTAAGAGTGCTGCATCCCTCTGCAAGATATCTCACTATTTTTGACTTTTCTGAGCCTGTCAAGTCCTTCTTTTGACCCATTTTGCCAAAGGAAAGGAAGTTGCCTAATAATTATGCACACCTGATATAGGGTGTTGATGTCATTAGACCACACCCCTTCTCATTACAGAGATGCACATCACCTAATATGCTTAATTGGTAGTAGGCTTTCGAGCCTATACAGCTATACAGCTTGGAGTAAGACAACATGCATAAAGAGGATGATGTGGTCAAAATACTCATTTGCCTAATAATTCTGCACTCCCTGTATAATAGCGCAGTCTTGCCACTGACTGCGAGACCCGCTCTA
Organism: Bombina bombina; assembly: GCF_027579735.1. Lineage (NCBI taxonomy): Eukaryota > Metazoa > Chordata > Amphibia > Anura > Bombinatoridae > Bombina > Bombina bombina. The sequence continues at coordinate 454,901,999 of NC_069499.1, forward strand.
TTATAGTCAGAAAATCCCTTAACCACCAGCACCTTAAGGGTACGTTGTGGTTGTTAAGGGGTTAATATTTTGTGCATGTTGTGTTCAATTTACATTTGGTGTTTTGGGGTGTGACAGAGTGGACAGTGCTGTATAAACCACTGGTGTGTGCGTGGTCAGTATGCCCGATTTGCTTACATAATGCTATTTTTATGAGATTTTCATTGTACTTCTGTTATCAAATTCACTCCATTCTGTTGGTACCTTTTGTTAAAAGCATACCTAGGTAGGCTCAGAAACAGCAATGCCCACTATGAGCTGTCTGGTAATTGATAGCCACACACATATGCCTCTTGTCATTGACTCACCAAATATGTTAATTTAGTTCCATTAGTGCATTGCTGCTCTGGAATTGATGTTAACTGTATGTTAACCCCCCTGTGCTTTCTTTTTCTACTGTTTTGTCCTTTTATTACCATAAGGGACATAGAGCAAGCCATATTTGTTAAAGGGATAGTAAGAGCAAAAATTATTATTATATTATTACATAGGTTATTTGTAAACATAAATGTGCCCAAATACCTTTGCACTTTAGCTTCCAAACCATATCGCCGCAATCTTTATATGAAACCTGGCTTGTTTCCAAACCCACCATGAGGCTAATTTGCATTAGCCAATCACGGTGGGCAACCTGGGTTCGCTATTTCTCTGGAGCTCCAGTGTTCCAGACGCATGCACTCTTACTGATGATCCCTAGCGCACGCACAATGCAATAAAGAGCTATGCATTTTAATAATCAGTTTTTTACCACACTTTTCTAATCCCTTAAGAGTAACAATGTATACACCACATGCATAGACACAGTAATGCGCTGTAGTTTTAAACATTACATGCATGGGCACAGTAATGCGCTGTAGTTTTAAACATTACATGCATAGGCACAGTAATGCGCTGTAGTTTTAAACATTACATTCATAAGCACCGTATGCGCTGTAGTTTTAAACATCACATGTATAGGCACAGTATGCGCTGTAGTTTTAAACATTACATGCATAGGCACAGTATGCGCTGTAGTTTTAAACATTACATGAATAGACACAGTATGCGCTGTAGTTTTAAACATTACATGCATAGGCACAGTATGCGCTGTAGTTTTAAACATTACATGCATAGGCACAGTAATGCGCTGTAGTTCTAAACATTACATGCATAGGCACAGTATGCGCTGTAGTTTTAAACATTACATACATAGGCACAGTATGCGCTGTAGTTTTAAACATCACATGCATAAGCACAGTAATGCGCTGTAGTTTTAAACATCACATGCATAGGCACAGTAATGCGCTCTAGTTTTAAACATCACATGCATAGGCACAGTAATGCACTGTAGTTTTAAACATCAAATACATAGGCACAGTAATGCGCTGTAGTTTTAAACATTACATTCATAAGCACCGTATGCGCTGTAGTTTTAAACATCACATGTATAGGCACAGTATGCGCTGTAGTTTTAAACATTACATGCATAGGCACAGTATGCGCTGTAGTTTTAAACATTACATGAATAGACACAGTATGCGCTGTAGTTTTAAACATTACATGCATAGGCACAGTATGCGCTGTAGTTTTAAACATTACATGCATAGGCACAGTAATGCGCTGTAGTTCTAAACATTACATGCATAGGCACAGTATGCGCTGTAGTTTTAAACATTACATGCATGGGCACAGTAATGCGCTGTAGTTTTAAACATTACATGCATAGGCACAGTAATGCGCTGTAGTTTTAAACATTACATTCATAAGCACCGTATGCGCTGTAGTTTTAAACATCACATGTATAGGCACAGTATGCGCTGTAGTTTTAAACATTACATGCATAGGCACAGTATGCGCTGTAGTTTTAAACATTACATGAATAGACACAGTATGCGCTGTAGTTTTAAACATTACATGCATAGGCACAGTATGCGCTGTAGTTTTAAACATTACATGCATAGGCACAGTAATGCGCTGTAGTTCTAAACATTACATGCATAGGCACAGTATGCGCTGTAGTTTTAAACATTACATACATAGGCACAGTATGCGCTGTAGTTTTAAACATCACATGCATAAGCACAGTAATGCGCTGTAGTTTTAAACATCACATGCATAGGCACAGTAATGCGCTCTAGTTTTAAACATCACATGCATAGGCACAGTAATGCACTGTAGTTTTAAACATCAAATACATAGGCACAGTAATGCGCTGTAGTTTTAAGCATCAAATACATAGGCACAGTAATGCGCTGTAGTTTTAAACATTACGTACATAGGCACAGTAATGCGCTGTAGTTTTAAACATTACGTACATAGACACAGTAATGCGCTGTAGTTTTAAACATTACATGCATAGGCACAGTATGCGCTGTAGTTTTAAACATTGCATGCATAGGCACAGTAATGTGCTGTAGTTTTAAACATTACATGCATAGGCACAGTAATGTGCTGTAGTTTTAAACATTACATGCATAGGCACAGTAATGTGCTGTAGTTTTAAACATTACATGCATAGGCACAGTAATGTGCTGTAGTTTTAAACATTACATGCATAGGCACAGTAATGTGCTGTAGTTTTAAACATTACATGCATAGGCACAGTATGCGCTGTAGTTTTAAACATTACATGCATAGGCACAGTAATGTGCTGTAGTTTTAAACATTACATGCATAGGCACAGTAATGTGCTGTAGTTTTAAACATTACATGCATAGGCACAGTATGCGCTGTAGTTTTAAACATTACATGCATAGGCACAGTAATGTGCTGTAGTTTTAAACATTACATGCATAGGCACAGTAATGTGCTGTAGTTTTATTATTCTTTTTGTATAATTGTAGCTTTCACAGAAAAACAAAGTCTCTGTGCTTCACACAATAGTTTACTCAGTATTTTTGCTAGATTGACGTTAATTAAATGGACTCTTAAACCTTTTAATTCCATATTACTAATATGTTGAGATATTTTTGCAAGTTAATTGGTAAAAGATAGTTTAAAACAATTCAGATAACCTGCTACTTATTGCTTGCAGAAAAGAAAACAGGACACCAACTAAAAATGTTATTAAGCAGACATTTTATGACAGCAGAAGCACACCTCAGGTAATGTGTTGTAGCACTCACTGGTAGGTAACAGGTTGAAGAATAAGATACTTAAAGAATCCGTTTTCTTCAACTAGCTTTAATTTTAGTTGGCTATCCAAAAGGAACTATCTATAGTTTCTTTCATGTAATTAGCAAGAGTCCATGAGCTAGTGACGTATGCGATATACATTCCTACCAGGAGGGGCAAAGTTTCCCAAACCTCAAAATGCCTATAAATACACCCCTCACCACACCCACAATTCAGTTTTACAAACTTTGCCTCCTATGGAGGTGGTGAAGTAAGTTTGTGCTAGATTCTACGTTGATATGCGCTCCGCAGCAGGTTGGAGCCCGGTTTTCCTCTCAGCGTGCAGTGAATGTCAGAGGGATGTGAGGAGAGTATTGCCTATTTGAATTCAATGATCTCCTTCTTCGGGGTCTATTTCATAGGTTCTCTGTTATCGGTCGTAGAGATTCATCTCTTACCTCCCTTTTCAGATTGACGATATACTCTTATTTATATACCATTACCTCTGCTGATTTTCGTTTCAGTACTGGTTTGGCTTTCTACAAACATGTAGATGAGTGTCCTGGGGTAAGTAAGTCTTATTTTCTGTGACACTCTAAGCTATGGTTGGGCACTTTTATATAAAGTTCTAAATATATGTATTCAAACATTTATTTGCCTTGACTCAGAATGTTCAACGTTCCTTATTTCAGACAGTTAGTTTCATATTTGGGATAATGCATATGAATAAATCAATTTTTTTCTTACCTTAAAATTTGTCTTTTTCCCTGTTAGGCTCGCGGGGGCTGAAAATGCTTCGTTTTATTGCGTCATTCTTGGCGCAGACTTTTTTGGCGCCAAATTTTTTTTTCTGTTTCCGGCGTCATACGTGTCGCCGGAAGTTGCGTCATTTTTTTACTTTTTTTGCGCCAAAAGTGTCGGCGTTCCGGATGTGGTGTCATTTTTGGCGCCTAAATGCTTTTAATGTGGGCGTCTTTTTTGGCGCTAAAAAATATGGGCGTCACTATTGTCTCCACATTATTTAAGTCTCATTATTTATTGCTTCTGGTTGCTAGAAGCTTGTTCACTGGCATTTTTTCCCATTCCTGAAACTGTCATTTAAGGAATTTGATCAATTTTGCTTTATATGTTGTTTTTTCTATTACATATTGCAAGATGTCCCAGGTTGACACTGAGTCAGAAGATACTTCTGGAAAAACGCTGCCTGGTGCTGGATCGACCAAAGTTAAGTGTATCTGCTGTAAACTTGTGGTATCTGTTCCTCCAGCTGTTGTTTGTAATGAATGTCATGACAAACTTGTTAATGCAGATAATATTTCCTTTAGTAATGTTACATTACCTGTTGCTGTTCCGTCAACATCTAATACTCAGAGTGTTCCTGTTAACATAAGAGATTTTGTTTCTAAATCCATTAAGAAGGCCATGTCTGTTATTCCTCCTTCTAGTAAACGTAAAAGGTCTTTTAAAACTTCTCATTTTTCAGATGAATTTTTAAATGAACATCATCATTCTGATTCTGATAATGGTTCCTCTGGTTCAGAGGATTCTGTCTCAGAGGTTGATGCTGACAAATCTTCATATTTATTTAAAATGTAATTTATTCGTTCTTTACTTAAAGAAGTCTTAAAGAAGTCTTAATTGCATTAGAAATAGAGGATTCTGGTCCTCTTGATACTAAATCCAAACGTTTAAATAAGGTTTTTAAATCTCCTGTAGTTATTCCAGAAGTTTTTCCTGTCCCTGATGCTATTTCTGAAGTAATCTCCAGGGAATGGAATAATTTGGGTAATTCATTTACTCCTTCTAAACGTTTTAAGCAATTATATCCTGTGCCATCTGACAGATTAGAGTTTTGGGACAAAATCCCTAAAGTTGATGGGGCTATCTCTACTCTTGCTAAACGTACTACTATTCCTATGGCAGATAGTACTTCCTTTAAGGATCCTTTAGATAGGAAGATTGAATCCTTTCTAAGAAAAGCTTACTTATGTTCAGGTAATCTTCTTAGACCAGCTATATCTTTAGCGGATGTTGCTGCAGCTTCAACTTTTTGGTTAGAAGCTTTAGCGCAACAAGTAACAGATTATAATTCTCATAGCATTGTTAATCTTCTTCAACATGCTAATAACTTTATTTGTGATGCCATCTTTGATATCATTAGAGTCGATGTCAGGTATATGTCTCTAGCTATTTTAGCTAGAAGAGCTTTATGGCTTAAAACTTGGAATGCTGATATGTCTTCTAAGTCAACTTTGCTTTCCCTTTCTTTCCAGGTTAATAAATTATTTGGTTCTCAGTTGGATTCTATTATCTCAACTGTTACTGGAGGGAAAGGAACTTTTTTACCACAGGATAAAAAATCTAAAGGTAAATTTAGATCTAATAATCGTTTTCGTTCCTTTCGTCACAATAAGGAACAAAAGCCTGATCCTTCACCCACAGGAGCGGTATCAGTTTGGAAACCATCTCCAGTCTGGAATAAATCCAAGCCTTTTAGAAAACCAAAGCCAGCTCCCAAGTCCACATGAAGGTACGGCCCTCATTCCAGCCCAGCTGGTAGGGGGCAGATTACGTTTTTTCAAAGAAATTTGGATCAATTCAATTCACAATCTTTGGATTCAGAACATTGTTTCAGAAGGGTATAGAATTGGCTTCAAGATAAGGCCTCCTGCAAAGAGATTTTTTCTTTCCCGTGTCCCAGTAAATCCAGCGAAAGCTCAAGCATTTCTGAAATGTGTTTCAGATCTAGAGTTGGCTGGAGTAATTATGCCAGTTCCAGTTCTGGAACAGGGGCTGGGATTTTATTCAAATCTCTTCATTGTACCAAAGAAGGAGAATTCCTTCAGACCAGTTCTGGATCTAAAAATATTGAATCGTTATGATACCAACATTCAAAATGGTAACTATAAGGACTATCCTGCCTTTTGTTCAGCAAGGGCATTATATGTCCACAATAGATTTACAGGATGCATATCTGCATATTCCGATTCATCCGGATCACTATCAGTTTCTGAGATTCTCTTTCCTAAACAAGCATTACCAGTTTGTGGCTCTGCCGTTTGTACTAGCAACAGCTCCAAGAATTTTTACAAAGGTTCTCGGTGCCTTTCTGTCTGTAATCAGAGAACAGGGTATTGTGGTATTTCCTTATTTGGACGATATCTTGGTACTTGCTCAGTCTTCACATTTAGCAGAATCTCATACGAATCAACTTGTGTTGTTTCTTCAAGATCATGGTTGGAGGATCAATTTACCGAAAAGTTCATTGATTCCTCAGACAAGGGTAATCTTTTTAGGTTTCCAGATAGATTCAGTGTCCATGACTCTGTCTCTGACAGACAAGAGACGTCTAAAATTGATCTCAGCTTGTCGAAACCTTCAATCACAATCATTCCCTTCGGTAGCCTTATGCATGGAAATTCTAGGTCTTATGACTGCTGCATCGGACGCGATCCCCTTTGCTCGTTTTCACATGCGACCTCTTCAGCTCTGTATGCTGAACCAGTGGTGCAGGGATTACACAAAGATATCTCAATTAATATCTTTAAAACCGATTGTACGACACTCTCTGACGTGGTGGACAGATCACCATCGTTTAGTTCAGGGGGCTTCTTTTGTTCTTCCGACCTGGACTGTAATTTCAACAGATGCAAGTCTGACAGGTTGGGGAGCTGTTTGGGGGTCTCTGACAGCATAAGGGGTTTGGGAATCTCAAGAGGTGAGATTACCAATCAATATTTTGGAACTCCGTGCAATTTTCAGAGCTCTTCAGTCATGGCCTCTTCTAAAGAGAGAATCGTTCATTTGTTTTCAGACAGACAATGTCACAACTGTGGCATACATCAATCATCAAGGAGGGACTCACAGTCCTCTGGCTATGAAAGAAGTATCTCGAATACTGGTGTGGGCGGAATCCAGCTCCTGTCTAATTTCTGTGGTTCATATCCCAGGTATAGACAATTGGGAAGCGGATTATCTCAGTCGCCAAACGTTACATCCGGGCGAATGGTCTCTTCACCCAGAGGTATTTCTTCAGATTGTTCAAATGTGTGGACTTCCAGAAATAGATCTGATGGCTTCTCATCTAAACAAGAAACTTCCCAGGTATCTGTCCAGATCCAGGGATCCTCAGGCGGAAGCAGTGGATGCATTGTCACTTCCTTGGAAGTATCATCCTGCCTATCTCTTTCCGCCTCTAGTTCTTCTTCCAAGAGTAATCTCCAAGATTCTGAAGGAATGCTCGTTTGTTCTGCTGGTGGCTCCAGCATGGCCTCACAGGTTTTGGTATGCGGATCTTGTCCGGATGGCCTCTTGCCAACCGTGGCCTCTTCCGTTAAGACCAGACCTTCTGTTGCAAGGTCCTTTTTTCCATCAGGATCTCAAATCCTTAAATTTAAAGGTATGGAGATTGAACGCTTGATTCTTAGTCAAAGAGGTTTCTCTGACTCTGTGATTAATACTATGTTACAGGCTCGTAAATCTGTATCTAGGAAGATATATTATAGAGTCTGGAAGACTTACATTTCTTGGTGTCTTTCTCATCATTTTTCCTGCCATTCTTTTAGAATTCCGAGAATTTTACAGTTTCTTCAGGATGGTTTGGATAAAGGTTTGTCTGCAAGTTCCTTGAAAGGACAAATCTCTGCTCTTTCTGTTCTTTTTCATAGAAAGATTGCTAATCTTCCTGATATTCATTGTTTTGTACAAGCTTTGGTTCGTATAAAACCTGTCATTAAGTCAATTTCTCCTCCTTGGAGTTTGAATTTGGTTCTGGGGGCTCTTCAAGCTCCTCCGTTTGAACCTATGCATTCATTGGACATTAAATTTCTTTCTTGGAAAGTTTTGTTTCTTTTGGCCATCTCTTCTGCTAGAAGAGTTTCTGAATTATCTGCTCTTTCTTGTGAGTCTCCTTTTCTGATTTTTCATCAGGATAAGGCGGTGTTGCGAACTTCTTTTACATTTTTACCTAAGGTTGTGAATTCTAACTACATTAGTAGAGAAATTGTGGTTCCTTCATTATGTCCTAATCCTAAGAATTCTAAGGAGAAATCATTGCATTCTTTGGATGTAGTTAGAGCTTTGAAATATTATGTTGAAGCTACTAAGAATTTCCGAAAGACTTCTAGTCTATTTGTTATCTTTTCCGGTTCTAGGAAAGGTCAGAAGGCCTCTGCCATTTCTTTGTCATCTTGGTTAAAATCTTTAATTCATCATGCCTATGTCGAGTCGGGTAAAACTCCGCCTCAAAGGATTACAGCTCATTCTACTAGGTCAGTTTCTACTTCCTGGGCGTTTAGGAATGAAGCTTCGGTTGATCAGATTTGCAAAGCAGCAACTTGGTCTTCTTTGCATACTTTTACTAAATTCTACCATTTTGATGTGTTTTCTTCTTCTGAAGCAGTTTTTGGTAGAAAAGTACTTCAGGCAGCTGTTTCAGTTTGATTCTTCTGCTTATAATTTCAGTTTTTTTCATTATAAGATTTAAACTTTATTTTGGGTGTGGATTATTTTCAGCGGAATTGGCTGTCTTTATTTTATCCCTCCCTCTCTAGTGACTCTTGCGTGGAAGATCCACATCTTGGGTAGTCATTATCCCATACGTCACTAGCTCATGGACTCTTGCTAATTACATGAAAGAAAACATAATTTATGTAAGAACTTACCTGATAAATTCATTTCTTTCATATTAGCAAGAGTCCATGAGGCCCACCCTTTTTGTGGTGGTTATGATTTTTTTGTATAAAGTACAATTATTCCAATTCCTTATTTTTTTTATGCTTTCGCACTTTTTTCTTATCACCCCACTTCTTGGCTATGCATTAAACTGATTTGTGGGTGTGGTGAGGGGTGTATTTATAGGCATTTTGAGGTTTGGGAAACTTTGCCCCTCCTGGTAGGAATGTATATCCCATACGTCACTAGCTCATGGACTCTTGCTAATATGAAAGAAATGAATTTATCAGGTAAGTTCTTACATAAATTATGTTTTCCCAGCAACTATGAAGGCTGTCTGTCACACAAATGCAGATTTATATTTCTTTAGATACACCTCTGGTGAAGCTGTTATTCAGTCAGAAGCCATTACTATGGCAAGATCAGAATCCTGTTGCTTAATTGAGCTGGTAAAATACATAATACATTTTACCCAACATGTCACACTCAAATCATAAAATTTTATTCAAGGCTTAGCTGATTTTCTGGTATTAAAATTAACAAAAAGAAAAGGAACCTAAAGGTAGCTGGTTACACTTGTGTAATTTATATAACTTGTTGACAGTTACTCTGGCCACCCCATTACAGTTACTAAATGCCACCATAATCCATTGAGAACCATAGGGAAATAAAAGACCAACATTAGTTAAATAAGGTTTTATGCTGGATCTTGCCCCAGAATAAACTCGTCTAAGTCTCAATTAATGTCAGTCAGAGTAAATCAATGTTTGTCATGTGTGGTGTCCCGTTAAAATTAATGTAGAACAGTATTAATGTAAGGAAAGTTTAGAATAGTGCACTTATTTTGAAACTGTATGTAACCATCTCTTATATATTCTCCATCTCCCTAGCTCAAAATCAAAGTAAACTGTACATCTAAACATGCAATTGAATTTTTAGACACTAAGGAGCTTTCATCTCACCACCTAATAAAAGTTATTCCAAAAGTCACCCAACACAGTTTAAACCTTATTGATGCATATGTTTTGAAATTATTATTTAAGTCTAATTTATAACTAGTTTTGTTTAGGAAAAGGAAAACCAAGATTTTAGCAAACATAAACATTAAATTAAAATTGATACCAACACCTTTGGATAGCAAGTGATAACTTGCTGTTGGTTGGTAAATTTAGTAATACACCTTGTTAAGTTAAAGGGACAGTCTACACCAAAATTTTTCTTATTTAAAAAGATAGATAATCCCTTTATTACCCATTCCCTGTTTTTGCATAACCAACACAGTTATATTAATATACTTTTTACCTCTGTGATTACCTTGTATCTAAGTCTTTGCAGACAGCCTCCTTATCTAAGTGCCTTTGACAGACATGCAGTGTAGTCAATCAGTGAAGACTCCTAAATAACTTCACGGGAGTGAGCACAATGTTATCTATATGACACATGTGAACTAGCACAGTCTAACTGTGAAAAACTTTCAAAATGCTCTGAGCTAGGAGGCGGTTTTCAACTGTTTAGAAATCAGTTTGAGCCTAGCTAGGTTTAGCTTTTCAAAAATACCACCAAGGGAACAAAGCAAATTTGATGATAAAAGTAAATTGGAAAGTTGTTTAAAATTGCATGCCCTATCTGAATCATGGAAGTTTAGTTTTGACTTTACTGTCCCTTTAATTATTAATGAGAAGCACATGAGTAAGGGCCTGAGTATAATTTGCATGAAGAGAACTCACACAATATTGTTTTTTTTTTTTTTAAGTATTATATTGTGATGTATGTGTCTCTCACATCCTTAACCCTGAATAATGACAGCTCTCCATTTAAAATCTGACTTTCTAAATTTCTTTGAGGGACTTGATGATGAAGCAGAAACACTGTGCTTGGTTATAAACACCACATCTTTAAAGGGACACTGAACCCAAACTTTTTCTTTTGTAATTCGGAAAGAGCATGCAATTTTAAGCAACTTTCTAATTTACTCCTATTATCAATTTTTCTTCGTTCTCTTGCTATCATTAGTTGAAAAAGAAGGCATCTAAGCTTTTTTTTTGGTTTCAGTACTCTGGACAGCACTTTTTATTGGTGGATGAATTTATCCACCAATCAGCAAGGACAACCCAGGTTGTTCACCAAAAATGGGCTGGCATCTAAACTTACATTCTTGCATTTCAAATAAAGATACAAAGAGAATTAATAAAATTTGATAATAGGAGTAAATTAGAAAGTTGCTTAAAATTTCATGCTCAATCTGAATCCTGAAAGAAAAAATTTGGGTACAGTGTCCCTTTAAACACCATCGGAGGACTCTCCTGACCAGCCACAGAGTCTCAGATTTTTTTCTTCTTTAGTGAGGCCAGGCAGTGTTGTTAATCAAAATGTGACAGCCTGTCCTATATTCTTTGATCACAATATTTTGGATATCAGCTCCCGATACGGGAATTGTGCTTTTAGGGGATCTAAAATCTCACAGCCACAAATTAATTTCAATAAAAAAGTGTTTTTTCATAAGTACTTGTTATCGATAGTGAAACTGGGAATCTAACCGAAACTGACATATACAAGTACCCTTTCACACCTTATAGGGTTAAATTACAGTTCTGTTGAATTAACCTCTTGGTACAGTGTGTAAGGGAAATCTTCCTTTACATTTGTGAGATTAATTTACTGTAATCTAAATCCATCCTGATCACTGGTAAACATTATGAATGTCATTTGTATATAGGCATAATGGTTATACTGGGCATGCTTGCTCAGTGATTATATTAACACTTGCACTGAAAGCTTTTTTTTTTTTTTTTTTTTTAATTTTTGCAGTTATTGATTGAAAAAGCACAATTTTCAGCTTTTGTCACAACTCACTTCTGAAATGAAGAAGAATCTATGGGTTTATATTTAAAGAAAATGACCACAACTTATCTGTATTATCTGTAAATCTGCTCCATTGCAATAATGTAGCTGCAAAAATCTGTCTTTCAAAAGGAATCACCCCTTTTATGACTAGACTTGCAACTGGGGTTGTGCCTTGGTAATTGGGATTTTATGAATGTTGCTGGAAAAACTGGAGACCGCACTGTTGTGACTGGATTTTGAGTTTTCAGTCACTAAGGCACAATCTTGTTTGAAATATCAGTCACAAATGTACAATCCCTTTTGAAATTCCAGTGAAGATGGAGTAATCCTATTTGAAAGCCTGTTTAAGAAAATGCCTGCAGTGAAAAAGACAGTGATGGAAATTTGTGTGAATTAGAAAAAAACAACAATTACAGAAAGTGAGTGCTACATGCCATTTCTAGATGTTTGGGCCCTGATCTCACTTCTCCTGAAGATCCCCTTTGCTGTGCGGGATGTATTACATGTTAAATATATATACATATGTAAATTTGAGTACTGCCAACTGCAGGAGGACTATACAATAGCGATACCGCTTTAATGAATTTAGACCATATATACAAATACACCTCTAAAATGTTGTCTGAGGCAATTTCCGAGTATCTTGTAAATGAGAATCATAACAGAGTTATTCCAAATTGTCTTGGAATAATTACAAAGATACTTGCACTGAGCACGCACCTGTTAGACTCCTCCTTCATCCCCTCACTGAACATGCACCTGCCAGGCTCCTCCTTCATCCCCTCACTGAGCACACACCTGCCAGGCTCCTCCTTCATCCCCTCACTGAGCACACACCTGCCTGGCTCCTTCATCCCCTCACTGAGCACACACCTGCCAGGCTCCTTCATCCCCTCACTGAGCACACACCTGCCAGGCTCCTTCATCCCCTCACTGAGCACACACCTGCCAGGCTCCTCCTTCATCCCCTCACTGAGCATGCACCTGCCAGGCTCCTCCTTCATCCCCTCACTGAGCATGCACCTGCCAGGCTCCTCCTTCATCCCCTCACTGAGCACACACCTGCCAGGCTCCTCCTTCATAACCTCACTGAGCACACACTTGCCAGGCTCCTCCTTCATCCCCTCACTGAGCACACACCTGCCAGGCTCCTTCATCCCCTCACTGAGCATGCACCTGCCAGGCTCCTCCTTCATCCCCTCACTGAACACACACCTGTCAGGCTTCTCCATCCCCTCACTGAGCACGCACCTGCCAGGCTCCTCCTTCATCCCCTCACTGAACACACACCTGTCAGGCTCCTCCTTCATCCCCTCACTGAACACACACCTGTCAGGCTCCTCTTTCATCCCCTCACTGAACACACACCTGTCAGGCTCCTCTTTCATCCCCTCACTGAGCACACACCTGTCAGGCTTCTCCATCCCCTCACTGAGCATGAACCTGCCAGGCTTCTCCATCCCCTCACTGAGCACACACCTGTCAGGCTTCTCCATCCCCTCATTGAGCACGCACCTGCCAGGCTCCTCCTTCATCTCCTCACTGAACACACACCTGTCAGGCTCCTCCTTCATCCCCTCACTGAACACACACCTGTCAGGCTCCTCTTTCATCCCCTCACTGAGCACACACCTGTCAGGCTTCTCCATCCCCTCACTGAGCATGCACATTTCAGGCACCTACCTAGCAAGGTATATTTGCCTTTAGGTTTAGAAATAAATGTAAAATAGTTTCACCTGTTGAAACGTATCAAGAAAATAGACTTTTGATCGCTGAGAACATTTTGACTTAATGTTAAATATAGAGCTTTTTTTGGTAAGTCGAAAATGCATTCTTGGTTCAGAGAAACACTCAACTGTTGTAATTGTATTGAAATGAAAACTAACATTTTATGAATAGGATGACATATAAAATCCTGCTGAATAAAAAGTGTCTAATTGTCATCAACCCCAGGGTGTTTTATGCCCCTTTAAGAACTGTTCACAGATGGTAGTTAGTTTTGTTGTACTAGAACTCAGCACAACATAAACTAAACATTTGAAATTGAGTTCTGTGTGTGTGAGAAACACCTACATTTCATTATAATGTAAAAATAAAAAAAAATTGTAAGATTTATATGCATGTTGGGGTTTTTTGAGCCTTAAAGGGACACTGAACCCAAATGTTTTCTTTTGTGATTCAGATAGAGCATGACATTTTAAGCAACTTTCTAATTTACTCCTATTATCAATTTTTCTTTATTCTCTTGGTATCTTTATTTGAAATGCAAGAATGTAAGTTTAGGTGCCGGCCCATTTTTGGTGAACAACCTAGGATGTCCTTGCTGATTGGTGGATAAATTCATCCACCAATCAAAAACTGCTGTCCAGAGTTCTGAACCAAGAAAAAGGCTTAGATGCCTTCTTTTTTCAAATAAAGATAGCAAGAGAACAAAGACATTGATAATAGGAGTAAATTAGAAAGTTACTTAAAATTGCATGCTCTATCTGGATCATGAAAGAAAAAAATGGGTTCCGTGTCCCTTTAAGTCCCAATTGTTAGACTGCTTGTGTTGTAATATAACACGATCTGTTCTAATCGCTAGTTTTTTATGTGTAAAAATTCTTCTAAATAGATATAAATTGTTGTTTAAAAAAAATGACAGACAAAACATCCGGGGATTTAGTGTTTCTTTATATTTTGTCAAGTTAATGGAGCAGCTTGAAATGCACTGTGGACTTATAAAAATTGAGATTCCTGTTGCCTTGGGTAAAATAGTACATTTTTATATGCTGAAAATGGCACATTCCCAAAATAGCAGAAATCTTTCATTTAGATCCCAGTGTAAGCCCTTTTAAACTGTCAGCAGCAATATGTGTATTTTTATTACAACACTTGACAAACAGGTTTATAGTTTTGAACGATTGATTCAGTAATAAAATATATGAATAATTATTTGCGGTTCAGCTAATGATCAACTTTTGGCCATGGTTAGTACCGGAAATGTAAACAGTGATTACAGGTTCTTATACTCTGCTGTGGTGCGTAATGTTGATAGATGTGTTATTAAATTGCTTATTCAGTGCACTTTGCTCTGATTTCATCTCTCCATTTACTATATATATATTTTTTTTTTAATTAAACATATATATCTTTGACAAATACACTATTCTTTTAACACAAAGATGCCTACTGTAAATGTTGTTCTAAGTAACGTTTAAATTGTGTAGGAAAAGGAAACACATCAGTTTGTCCTATAATAAATATAAATATGAATTGAATGAATTAAAAAACACCAAGATAAAACAATTGTAAGCTCCAACACCTATTGTGAAAAAAATAATAGTAAAAGGGTCAATTTTAGTCATTTCAAATATGTTGCTATGTTTTAAAAAACAACTGAACTGTTTGGAGAGCAATGGGACGTTGACATTCAGATGAGAACAACAATGTAGTTAAACATTTAACAGTAACACGGCTGCTGTTTTTGTTCCTTTAAAAAACAGAGGCATATGTTTTCATTTTTTTAAGTTAATGGTTTTCTTTTGCATTATTTTGATAACATGCATGCATCCAACTGTGGATACGGATGTAGTCCACATGCACACAAACTTCCCCCAGCGCATGCTTGGAGAGCTGTCAGTGGCGTACTAGAGGTAGCAACTTATTACTGGAACATAAATAGAACAAATGTTACAATGTTGGCCACATTTGCTTGTTTGAATAGACATTGAAATACTTGGCCAACATTTGTTCTTTTTAGACTGTGTATATACTGTACTTGCCTCTCATTCAAGTGCTTGCACATAGCTTATCCACTAATTAGCAGCCCTATGTGCTCTGAGATAGGTACCAGGGTGTGTAAATGGTACCCGTGTAAATGGTGTTGCTTGAAAGGATATGTCGTGGCTATAGAGCCTCATCAGACTTTGTACCAGTGTTTTTCAATTCCAGTCCTCAAGGAGCCCTAACAGGCCAGATTTCAAGTATTTCACTTTTTTAGACTCTTCAAGTAGCTCTATACTTATGTCTCGCCTTATGTTATAATATAACATAAGGTTTCACTAGAAGGACTTTTCATCCATATAGGATGACATATGGGATCTAAAAGAGTTAGATTCTTTAGAAAAAGAGATTTTAAGAATATTATTCTTAGGATCGGGACTCTCTCTAGATCACTAGTTTTGAATCAATGTAATACTGATGACTGTATAACATCAACAGTTTTCATTTTACAGAGGTCCGAATCATTTTGTACCCTGCAGCACATTCCCAGGTTTGGACCTCTGTCCTGCTTATGTTCACCCCTTCCTGCATTTCTTGGTTTTCATAACATAGTCTAAAACCAACTGCGAATCACCCAAACTCTATCTCTGCAGACAACAAAGTTTTGTATCAGGTTTCAACTTACTAGGGTAACATGTTGGGTGTTACGGAAATAAAGTGGAGCAGGATAACGTGCTACAGATTATTTGTGCAGTTTAATTGATGGAATATATTAATATTTTTAATATATATTTTTTATTTATTTATTTATTTATTTATTTAAAAAGCAAACAACCATCAGAGGTGCAAAGTACAATCAAATGAGAACAAAAACAGATAGAATTCTCAGATATCATGACAATGACAACCTTGGTAAAATTATAGAAATAAAATATAGTACCTAATGTTTATATTTAAAGATAAATATCCCCTAAGAAAATATACACTAATCATAAGATAAGGACTTTCCCCTGAGTTCCTCTGGCCACTCAGAACATAGATGCAATGATAACAGGGAAGCTGGTGAGGAAAAAGAAACAAAGGCTCACTC
Source organism: Bombina bombina (assembly GCF_027579735.1). Lineage (NCBI taxonomy): Eukaryota > Metazoa > Chordata > Amphibia > Anura > Bombinatoridae > Bombina > Bombina bombina. The sequence continues at coordinate 454,918,443 of NC_069499.1, forward strand.
TTGGGTCCATCATATTATCTATTAGTTAGCGAAAGGTTTCATTAAAAAAGTGAATAGCTCTGAAACCAAAAGCAGCCTGCTTGATAAAATATTAAATATAGAAGACATAATACATGCATACCAAGATTTTTATTTATTTTTTGTATAATAATTATGTGGGGAAACCTCATCATACAAACTTAAAACAATATACCAGTTAGATTACCAAATCATAACAGAACAACTCAGAATAATAGTGATTGTAAGCCCTACGGAATGCATAAGGTTATTTTCCCTTGGTATCATTAAAAGCAGCTAGTATAGGTTGCTGACAAGAACATGAGGAATGCTGCTGGGAGTTTTGTAGAACTTGTTTGGGAAGACCATGTCGTAGGGGCATGGGCTCTATACCCCACAGCAGGGGAAAAGTAAGCATAATTAATTGCTTGGACTCCCAAAAGCTATTTAACAAAGGTCTGTCGGACCTGATCCGACAGTGCGCATCAGGTCAGACAGACCTCGTTGAATGCAAAGAGCAATACACTCTCCATATTCAGCATTGCACCGCTGGTGCAACGCCGCTCCCTGCAGATTCGCGGCCAATCGGCCGCCAGCAGGGGGTTGTCAATCAACCCGATCATACTCAATCGGGTTGAATTGCGGTGATGTCTGTCCGCCTCCTCAGAGCAGGCGACAGGTTATGGAGCAGCGGCTCGCCAGAAACACGGGGCTTCAAGCGCCGTACGGAGCTTGATAGATATGCCCCATAGACTAACAAAGGAGGAGAACATTCAAATAAAATTAAATCTTATCAGGGCTGTGTGCTAAGTAGATGGCTGTGTAGATTATAGACTGTTTAAATGAGTTACCCTGTTGGGAGATATAAGCAGGAAGCCGTTTCAAAGTGAATAAATGAAGTCCCAAGCAAAAATAATTAGTATAAATTTCAGGACTTTATAAATAGGACTAGTAAATACATGTTAACCTACTCCAGCTTTGTGAATTATTTATTTATTTATAAAATATTTTACCAGGAAGGATACATTGAGATTTCTCTCGTTTTCAAGTATGTCCTGGGATTAAACAGAGTTTATGAATATAAACAGTGGTAAGGCTATATTTGCCAGAGATCTGGTAATAATGGTTCCTGGTAACCAGGTTAGAGACAATAATTCACACTCACAGCCTCTGTACTGACACTTTACCATATTCTGTTACACTCTCCCAACCCTCATTTGCTCGCCACACACTTCACCCACTCTCAGTTTACCCTGCCTTATATCAGACTTATTTCCCTTACCTTTCGTGTCCATTCCCTCTCCCTTAGATTGTAAGCTTGAGAGCCTCTCTACCTGTAGGCCACTTTGTATTTAAAGTGAACTACTACTGATTGTGCTCAAGGGCAGGACATTCATCTCCTTTTGTATAACTCAATTATTGCACCTACATCTGTAAAGGTGAATAGTGCTGATAGATTGATAGGGTAAATCATACGACCAGGTCCGACAGACATCTCTCTGAAACTCCGAAGACAAATTTAAAAGTTGGGTAATCCGTGCTTCCCAATGGAATTACATCGCCAAGCAGAAGCCGTGGCAAGTCTGGTAAGTATTTTGGGGCTATTATTGCCTTTCCTGATAAACTCTTACAGAGTAGATCCAGAGATTGATTAGTAAAAACACTTGAAATCAGGCACCTTCTGAGGATGTAAAGATTTGTTCTCCTCTGTGAGACCATTCACAATAAAACTTCCGGTGGACTCTTGCTGTGATGTGTGAGTGATTACTGCAGCAGACTCCCGATGTTTGCAGCAAGCCTCCTAGCTCTCGACACAGGCTCTCTTCTAGTTGCTGAAAGTACCAGTCTAGCATCAGTTGCACTCTCTACTCTTAATTAGCAAAAGCCTCTATGGTGGTATTTGCAGGGGCTATCTGGGACTCCATCTGAGCTGTAGGTATTCACATAAACTTGATAAAAACTGTGAAGTTATAGCAGTTTTGACACTGACTGCTTTATCCGAATCACAGGGGGAAGCGTGCGCTTGGAGACACACCAGAGTCTCTCTAACAGTCCAGATTAGGACTCATTAGCAGTATCATAGTGCAGCAGCTTCTAATAGGACTTTTTATTGACAAAAATGACAGTGATGACACTAATGTTTCCAGATAATAGGCGGATTATTCAGCTAAGTTTAGGAGCTTCTAATTTTACTTCCTTACATGGCCACCTGGGCATGCCCCCTCAATATTTTTAAGATGTGTTATTCAATCGTCCATACAACCAACATTTTCAAGTTGGCAAAAAGTGACCCTGGTGAAACAGTCTATTTATGATATTTTTATGTACAATATAGGGGTCCTCTTCATATATATTTACACGTTGAATGTTCTCACTCCTTTATATATATATATATATATATATATATATATATATATATATATATATATATGTTGCAGAGCACACATATATCTGGTATATCTCATATGGAATGTTATAATTTGTACATGCAAGAAGATTGCCTTTAGGCTTTTGTATGATACTAATATTTCTTGTAAACTTTGTAGCTTTTTAGGAGAATGTTAATTTTAATGAGTGACAATGAGATTTGCACAACAAACAAGTCACAGTTAGGAGGAATTCATCAAGTCATATCTGGAAGTGCATTTACCAGCTAAACCATTGTATAGTAGTCTTCCAATAAACCTGGATGCATATGAAGGCAAACTATTGTAACATATTTTTTCTGCCTAATGATGCTTTAACAATACAGGTGGCCCTCGTTTTACAACGGTTCAATTTACACCGTTTCAGAATAACAACCTTTTTTTCCAGTCATGTGACTGCTATTGAAAAGCATTGAGAAGCAGTGCATTTATTAAAATAGCCTGTAGGTGGAGCTGTCCGCTTGTGTTGCAGCAAAGTCAAGCAAGTTGAAATTAATCAGTTTAACCAGACCTGAGCTATCGAGCAGATTTCAAAGGAACAAGATCTTCCTGTCTATAAATCAGTCCAGATTGGAATGCATAGAAAGAGCTGTTTGCAGAAAAATGCAAGTGAAGTCTGTGTTGTGTGATTATATTACTAGGTTTATAATGCTGTTTAGCAAATGTTTTTGTTCATTTAACTTATTTTAATTATATATTCTGTGTTGTGTGATGATTTTATTAGGTTTATAATACTGTTTAGCATTTAAAGTCTTCATTTCAAAGCTTTAAAAATAATGTATTAGGTGTAATTATGACAATTTTGAGAGGGGCCTGCAACCTATCTCCCTCACTTTCCATTGACTTACATTATAAACTGGGTTTCATTTTACAACGGTTTCGATTTACAACCATTCCTTCTGGAACCTAACCCTGGCGTAAACTGAGGGCTACCTGTACTGCATATTTGCTGTATATTTGAACCTGTTTTGTTGCTTCATAGCAGAACCAGAAAAGTAAAGATTTATTTTTCACTATTTGCCATCAGTGCCTTACCACACAGAGGAACCAGCAACCCACCATTTGAAGGGAGTCTTCAAATGTTTAATGTCCTTCTAGAATGCAAGTGTTCATCAGCCACAAAGCAAATTCAGCTGAGAGAGGTATTTAATTTAGCCTGCCCCTGCCTCCACCCGTTTGAACTATAGGCTAAGGTTATGCTGTATTTGAAAGGGGAGGGGTTTCTTCTTTAAATGAGAAGTCACTTGTTCTGCTATGATGCAGTTTATTATTGCGAGAATGTGTGATTGCATGCCCCACTGAACTCTGAGGGGAGGAAAATGTAATCATATTCTTTAGATGAGGGATATCATGCCCCTTAGGAAGAAGATAATTATAATAGGAATTGTAACTGCCATCAAATAAGTAACTTTTTGGGGCCGATTTGTTAAGCTGTCAGCCAATTTTTTCCGCGTGAGCCTTTAGGCGTGCCAGAATCAGGAATTAAGATTGGCAGCAAATGTGTAGGGGGCGGCATTGCACAAACATTTCTTTGTATATGTTAGGCAGATAGTAAATATGTTAGGCTTTGCATATGTTAGGCAGATAGTTAAAGGGACATTTAATCCCTTTATTACCCATTCCCCAGTTTTGCATAACCAACAGTTATATTAATATACTTTTAACCTCTGTGATTATCTTGTATCTAAGCCTCTGCAAACTTCCCCTTTATTTCAGTTCTTTTGACAGACTTGCAGTTTAGACAATCAGTGCCTGCTCCCAGATAACTTCACGTGCATGAGCACAGTGTTATCTATATGAAACACATGAACTAACACCCTCTAGTGGTGAAAAACTGTTAAAATGCATTCTGAAAAGAGGTGGCCTTCAAGGTCTAAGAAATTAGCACATGAACCTCCTAGTTTAAGCTTTCAACTAAGAATACCAAGAGAACAAAGCAAAATTGGTGATAAAAGTAAATTGGAAAATTGTTTAAAATTACATGCCCTATCTGAATCATGAAAGTTTATTTTGGACTAAACTGTCCCTTCAATATGTTAGACAGTTAATATGTTAGGCTTTTGTATATGTTAGGAAGATAGTAAATATGTTAGGCTTTGTATATGTTAGGCTTTGTATATGTTAGGCAGATAGTAAATATGTTAGGCTTTGTATATGTTAGGCAGATAGTAAATATGTTAGACTTTGTATATGTTAGGCAGATAGTAACTATGTTAGGCTTTGTATATGTTAGGCAGATAGTAAATATGTTAGGCTTTGTATATGTTAGGCAGATAGTAACTATGTTAGGCTTTGTATATGTTAGGCAGATAGTAACTATGTTAGGCTTTGTATATGTTAGGCAGATAGTAAATATGTTAGGCTTTGTATATGTTAGGCAGATAGTAACTATGTTAGGCTTTGTATATGTTAGGCAGATAGTAAATATGTTAGACTTTGTATATGTTAGGCAGATAGTAAATATGTTAGGCTTTGTATATGTTAGGCAGATAGTAAATATGTTAGGCTTTGTATATGTTAGGCTTTGTATATGTTAGGCAGATAGTAAATATGTTAGGCTTTGTATATGTTAGGCAGATAGTAAATATGTTAGACTTTGTATATGTTAGGCAGATAGTAACTATGTTAGGCTTTGTATATGTTAGGCAGATAGTAAATATGTTAGGCTTTGTATATGTTAGGCAGATAGTAACTATGTTAGGCTTTGTATATGTTAGGCAGATAGTAAATATGTTAGGCTTTGTATATGTTAGGCAGATAGTAACTATGTTAGGCTTTGTATATGTTAGGCAGATAGTAACTATGTTAGGCTTTGTATATGTTAGGCAGATAGTAAATATGTTAGGCTTTGTATATGTTAGGCAGATAGTAACTATGTTAGGCTTTGTATATGTTAGGCAGATAGTAAATATGTTAGGCTTTGTATATGTTAGGCAGATAGTAACTATGTTAGGCTTTGTATATGTTAGGCAGATAGTAACTATGTTAGGCTTTGTATATGTTAGGCAGATAGTAAATATGTTAGGCTTTGTATATGTTAGGCAGATAGTAAATATGTTAGACTTTGTATATGTTAGGCAGATAGTAACTATGTTAGGCTTTGTATATGTTAGGCAGATAGTAAATATGTTAGGCTTTGTATATGTTAGGCAGATAGTAAATATGTTAGGCTTTGTATATGTTAGGCAGATAGTAACTATGTTAGGCTTTGTATATGTTAGGCAGATAGTAAATATGTTAGACTTTGTATATGTTAGGCAGATAGTAAATATGTTAGGCTTTGTATATGTTAGGCAGATAGTAAATATGTTAGGCTTTGTATATGTTAGGCAGATAGTAAATATGTTAGGCTTTGTATATGTTAGGCAGATAGTAAATATGTTAGGCTTTGTATATGTTAGGCTTTGTATATGTTAGGCAGATAGTGTATATGTTAGGCAGATAGTAAATATGTTAGGCTTTGTATATGTTAGGCTTTGTATATGTTAGGCAGATAGTGTATATGTTAGGCAGATAGTAAATATGTTAGGCTTTTATCGATGTGTGGCGGACATGATCTGCTACAGCGGATCATGTCCACCTGCACATTGGTAAATTGGGGTCATTTTGTGCTCTAGCACTACAATCTATGCAGTCCCTTGGTATAATGAATTTAAAGGAAGATATACAACTATTCTAAAGAGGGTTGGTATCAGATAGGCAAATCCAGATCTTAGTATGTTACAGTTTCACAAGAAGAAATTTGTCTCCAAGAAAAGCTGAATGCCGCTGGTAGCCACCATTTCCCCATTTGTTAGCCTGCCTTGATGACATCCCTAGTATCAGAAGATTCCCATTGCACAGTGGTTACAACAACAAGGAGTGACATGACCTCTGTCACCCATCCCCAACACAGAAAAGGATACTACACCTCTTAAACCTGCTCCTTCAAATTAGTTTTCCTGCGTCTGTCAAGCTGACAAGTGGCTGTCTTAAAGGACCAGTCAACACATTAGATTTGCATAATCAACAAATGCAAGATAATAAGACAATGCAATAGCACTTAGTCTGAACTTAAAATGAGTAGTAGATTTTTTATAACAAATTTCAAAGTTATGTATATTTCCACTCCCCCTGTACCATGTGATAGCAATCAGCCAATCACAAATGCATATACGTGTAGTCTGTGAATTCTTGCACATGCTCAGTAGGATCTGGTGACTCAAAAATTGTAAATATAAAAGACTGTGCACATTTTTTTTAATGGTAGTAAATTGGAAAGTTGTTTAAAATGACATGCTGTATGTGAATCGTGAGCATTTAATTTAACCCGAGTGTCCCTTTAATGATTTCAAATACCTCACACCACCTGGTCTGCTCTAAATATGCCCTTGTCACTCCTCTCTCCATATAAACATATCATAAGGCTTCTCTTTTCCCACCATTTATATAATGGGTTTAAAGTCCTTATAAATCTCAGGTGCAATAATGAGTTTTTTGTCCTTATAGATGACAAGTATTCTAATAACAACCATCTGTCATCAACCTCCAGCCTCATTGTGTTGTGTTATTGGTGTCAGGGTGTATAGAGTTTTGTCAGTGGATACACATTTGCAGGTAGCTAAAGTATATAAATGGGAGAACAAGGTAAGGGTGGTATAGTTTTAAAAAGTCTGATATTTTTATGGCTAGATGTTTTTTTATTCCTTCTCATTTAAAACATAAAGATGGTACAAAGTGATAAAACATTAAATTGTATGTATTAATTTTATTTTAAATACTAATTTTGATGAGTAAATATTTTATTCCTACTCATTTATTTGAAATACTAATTTATATTGTAAAACATAGGAATCCTATGTTTTGGAAAGTTGAACTAATGCTAAACTTGGAACCAGTGTTTGCTTGTAATATTTATGGCTGCCATTCAGGTATTTACCATGTAAGCTACTTACAATAGCAGCCTCCTGACATTTTTGTGTATTTCTTGAACCTACAGTCATTTTGTAAAAGAGTTTACAATTTTTTGTGGGTTACTGACATAACAGCCCTAAGGAATCATTTTAATACACTGAATGTCAAGAATAAACATGGTTTTAGCACAGGGATAAGCAAAGTAAAATAATACAATTATCTGCCTAGCTCCTAACTACACACTGTAACCAGAGACTGGGAGAGAAAGGAGCGTGAGGACGTCATGAAAAAAATAATAAGATGGTGCCTCTTTGATGTAATAATAAAAAAAAAAAATCTTGTTTTTAAAAGTAGATAATATATTGACAATTTGATGTCTCAAAACTGTTTCAACGCCCTATGTGAGTGAATAAGAAAACAGGTGTGTTATATTTTGGAGAGTATTATACACAGTGCCATCTACTGATAAAGAAGAGGAAATGCAGATATAAATATTTTAACTCTAAACATAAGCATCTTCAGTGGTAACTTAACACAGAGAAACAAAGATGCTGAAATGCATTCATTTTCAGATATGTATAGGGCATATTTGCGAAGGAGTTACTGAACAGTCTCTGCTTTTGTGAAATGTGTTCATTTGGTAATTTAACTTTAGAACACAATTAATATATATCAGATACAGGTTAGCTTTATATTTTTCTTTAAAAAATGCTAATTATACAAACTGCTAAAGAGGTGGGGATTTTCTTAGGCTGGGTCATAGTATTTATGCTGCAAGTCAATTGGCTCCCTGGCTTATTGAATGCCACACCCACAGCCCTTTAAACCATTCAGATAGATATCAAAAAATGACCAAAAAAGTTTGGACTTTGACATTTAAACAACACAAGCAAGGGTTGTCAAACTTTTTTCTGTAAAGCGCCAGATAGTAAATATGTTAGGCTTTGTATATGTTGGGCAAATAGTAAATATGTTAGGCTTTGTATATGTTGGGCAAATAGTAAATATGTTAGGCTTTGTATATGTAAGGCAGATAGTAAATATGTTAGGCTTTGTATATGTAAGGCAGATAGTAAATATGTTAGGCTTTGTATATGTTGGGCAAATAGTAAATATGTTAGGCTTTGTATATGTTGGGCAAATAGTAAATATGTTAGGCTTTGTATATGTAAGGCAGATAGTAAATATGTTGGGCAGATAGTAAATATGTTGGGCAGATAGTAAATATGTTAGACAGTTAATATGTTAGGCTTTTGTATAGGTTAGGAAGATAGTAAATATGTTAGGCTTTGTATATGTTAGGCTTTGTATATGTTAGGCAGATATTAAATATGTTAGGCAGATAGTAAATATGTTAGGCTTTGTATATGTTAGGCAGATAGTAAATATGTTAGGCTTTGTATATGTTAGGCAGATAGTAAATATGTTAGGCAGATAGTGTATATGTTGGGCAGATAGTAAGTATGTTAGACTTTGTATATGTTAGGCAGATAGTAAATATGTTGGGCAGATAGTAAATATGTTAGGCTTTGTATATGTTAGGCAGATAGTAAATATGTTAGGCTTTGTATATGTTAGGCAGATAGTAAATATGTTAGGCTTTGTATATGTTAGGCAGATAGTAAATATGTTGGGCAGATAGTAAATATGTTAGGCTTTGTATATGTTAGGCAGATAGTAAATATGTTGGGCAGATAGTAAATATGTTAGGCTTTGTATATGTAAGGCAGATAGTAAATATGTAAGGCAGATAGTAAATATGTTAGGCAGATAGTAAATATGTTAGGCTTTGTATATGTTAGGCAGATAGTAAATATGTTAGGCTTTGTATATGTTAGGCTTTGTATATGTAAGGCAGATAGTAAATATGTTAGGCAGATAGTAAATATGTTAGGCTTTGTATATGTTAGGCAGATAGTAAATATGTTAGGCTTTGTATATGTAAGGCAGATAGTAAATATGTTAGGCAGATAGTAAATATGTTAGGCTTTGTATATGTTAGGCAGATAGTAAATATGTTAGGCTTTGTATATGTTAGGCTTTGTATATGTAAGGCAGATAGTAAATATGTTAGGCAGATAGTAAATATGTTAGGCTTTGTATATGTTAGGCAGATAGTAAATATGTTAGGCTTTGTATATGTAAGGCAGATAGTAAATATGTTAGGCAGATAGTAAATATGTTAGGCTTTGTATATGTTAGGCAGATAGTAAATATGTTAGGCAGATAGTAAATATGTTAGGCTTTGTATATGTTAGGCAGATAGTAAATATGTTAGGCTTTGTATATGTTAGGCTTTGTATATGTAAGGCAGATAGTAAATATGTTAGGCAGATAGTAAATATGTTAGGCTTTGTATATGTTAGGCAGATAGTAAATATGTTAGGCTTTGTATATGTTAGGCAGATAGTAAATATGTTGGGCAGATAGTAAATATGTTAGGCTTTGTATATGTTAGGCAGATAGTAAATATGTTAGGCTTTGTATATGTAAGGCAGATAGTAAATATGTTAGGCAGATAGTAAATATGTTAGGCTTTGTATATGTTAGGCAGATAGTAAATATGTTAGGCTTTGTATATGTTAGGCTTTGTATATGTAAGGCAGATAGTAAATATGTTAGGCTTTGTATATGTTAGGCAGATAGTAAATATGTTAGGCTTTGTATATGTTAGGCAGATAGTAAATATGTTAGGCTTTGTATATGTTAGGCAGATATTAAATATGTTAGGCAGATAGTAAATATGTTAGGCTTTGTATATGTTAGGCAGATAGTAAATATGTTAGGCTTTGTATATGTTAGGCAGATAGTAAATATGTTAGGCTTTGTACTGTATATGTTAGGCAGATAGTAAATATGTTAGGCAGAGTGTAAATATGTTACGTTAGACTTTGTATATGAAATGCACAATTATGTACAACTGGAATCTAATATCTTGTTTATAGGGACAACACGGATATTAAAAATGTTTTTTCTGCGTAGGAAAAACAATTTTGCAAAAAAATTAAAAACTGTTGAAACAGTAGAACAGGAACATTTTTGAGTGTCATATCCCTTTAAGCTGATTTTAACATTGTTTAATTGAATGTACTAGTCTTCTGGCAAGTCAATATGAGAAACAGCAGATAAGTCTTTTTTTTTTCATTACGAGCGACAATTGTAAAACTTTTTACTTTTACTTTTTGCATAGCAATTCTTTATATAGAAAAAAAATTCTACATTTTACTTTAATTTATATTTTTAAGGGTACCAATGAATCTGATCTTGGAGCTGGAGGTAAACTTGCTTTGTATTGCAATAATATATGTAATGATTATATTGCTCAGTTGTTTGGGAAGTTTAAAAAATGTACTCTCGAGAGCCATAATAACGATTTAAATAAGCCATTAGGACATGGAATATGATGGAAAGGTAAACAATGGCTAAATATAAAAGACTGCCCTGGGATATAAAATGCAGAGCTATCAAAACTGTGGCTTGGCTTCCTACCGCAATGACACTTTAACTGAGATCTACTGTATGTTTCAATTTTTTATTGGCACTAATTCAGATGTTCTCTAGATGATATTCTGTTGTCAAAGGATATTTAAAGGAGTATCTTTATGAAATATAACGTGACATCACTGATAATTCAAATTTGTTTTAATTTGGAACAGGTGATTTAAGACCTTTTGTGCCTTGTATTATTTTTCATTAAGCGTCATCTTACATCTTCTAATGTACAAAAAAAGGAAAAGAAAATACATTAATTTTGTTAAATGTTAATTATTTTAAAATTAAAATTAGCCTTATATAAGCCTTAAACATTCTAAAATGTGCTAACATGCTTACTCTATCTCTCGCTCTCTCTTACTGTGTGTGTGTATATATATATATATATGTTAAACTTTTAAAAATTATTTTAGCCATAGATTGTCTATTTAGTATCTCTATCACCAAGTTTCTTTGACAGCAAGAAAACTAGATAATTGATATCCCAAATAGAAATAAATCACTGTTTTAAAGGGACAGTAAACGTACAGAATAATGTTATAGAATTCTGCCCATAGTGCAGAATTATTTAACATTATCTTAGCAGTAACTTCAGAAATTAAAAGCTCTGCCAGTTTTTTTAGTGTAAAGTTGGACTCCACTCCAGGCTCTACTGAGCAGGTCTTGGATTTCCAAAGTGCTTTGCAGGCTAATCACAGCATGCCCAATTGCGCTATTGGACTAAATTTAGCGTGCTCCTGCTCTGGTCTAGTAGCGGGAGCGAGCTACATTCAGTCCAATTGTGCGATCAGGCGAGCTGTGACTAGCCAGCAAGCCTGCAAAACGCTTTGGAAATCCAAGACCCGCTTAGTAGAGCCTGGAGCGGAGTCCAACTTTACACTAAAAAAACTGTCAATGCTTTTAATTTATGAAGTTACCACTAAGATAACATTATATAATTGTACAACAAAGAAGGTAATCTGGATTATACATATAGGGCCAAATTACAAGTGAAGCGCTAAATATCGCTTTAATGAAAGCGATATTGGCGCTCCACTGTGTAATACAAGTTCACAGCAATGCAAATGCGACCTAACATTTGCATCGCTGGGAAGCATTGCACAAGAGCATGCTTCCATAGGCTCCTATGAGAGCCTCGTTCTGATGCCGTCAGAGATGGCAGCGAAGAGGGTACGTCACACAGCGATGGAAGCAAATATAAATATATGTATATACTGATATACACATATTAACACATAAATATATACAGTATATGTATATAAACATATACACATATGTTTACTAGGAACACACAGTTCCCATAGACCACAATGTAAAGGCACTTTTCAGTGCCATTTTTTTTCTAACACCCCACAACCACCAACTTTAACCCTAAAATACTGCCTAGTGCAGTAATTTTAGTAAAAAATAAAAATTCTGCCATCTTTATTGTTTAATAAACTACACTAGACAGTATTTCTTTCCTAAGATATGGTGAGTCCACAGAATCATCAATTACTAGTGGGAATATCACTCCTGGCCAGCAGGAGGAGGCAAAGAGCACCACAGAAAAGCTGCTATTTTTGGCCACACAGGCAAGGATACATTTTGCGCCCCCCCCCCCCCCAAATTACATACCATTGCTGTTATTTACAAAATGTTACAAAGATGTATTTAAAAAAAGAAAATATAATTTCCCATTACCCCATAAAATAAAACATGGTATATGGATATAGAAGGAAGCTCTGGTATTTATCTGCAGGATAAAATTCTATATGTAAATAGATTTGTAGGATAAATAGGATATGCAGGTGAAACTAATAGAAATACGTGTGCATAGATGGAACGAGCAAGGGATAACCTGGTGTGATGTATCTGTGTAAAAAGACTGGGGCTAAATTAAAGTGTCCCCTACAGCTTTTAGTGTCAGTGAGCAGTGAGAGGTCTGTGTCCCTGGACTCCCTTCCTCTCCTGCCTGTGTTGGGATCTGTGATACTGGCAGGATGACCTGGTTGAGTCTCATGGACTATCATATGTAGGTAGGTACTTGACCTCCTTGTAGCTGGGCAGCTGCAGGAAAACCGGCGAAGCAATGATATGCAGCTCGTGCTCTGACAGATGCCGGACACTGTCTATGAGAGAGTCCTGAGAGCTGGTTTCATTGAGCAGCCCCGGGCCATCCTGACTGCACTGCTGTTGGCGCTGAGTGTACCTGCACGGGCTGGGGCAAATCATGCGCTGGTGGAAGTAGCCGATGGCTAAGAGCACCACCAGCAGTAAAAGCAGTCCGGATATCTTTCTGACAAACCAGCCCACGTTGTCCAGGAAAGTGTGGAAGGGCAGCTTGCAGCATTTGATCTCCGTGTGGCCAACGATGACATTGCCAAATACACAGCAGCCTTCCTTCTCCCCGCAGAGCAGATCCCCACAGCTCCAGCCAGCTTAGCATTAGGGCATAGTGTAAGGGTTAGGATTAGCATCAGGGTTAGTCTGTGGCTTCAGACTTCACTGCTAAACACTATTGACAAAAAAAACTCTCTGCTAAGAGGCTGCCATTGCAACCCGGTACTCACAGTCATCAGTGGTCACAGAGGAGAGCTGAGTGGTTGAGGAGCGCCAGAGCGGGGGGGGACACGCACGCTAAGTACTGGTCCTGTCTTGAGCAAGAGGTGGGTCATGGTTGATGGTTGACAGAGTCAGAGGCCCAGATTTTAGGGACCGGATGGAGGAGGAGGCGGAGCTTACCGGCACTGACTACTGTGGCACCTAAGAGGCGGTGCTGGCGCTGCACTGCTGCTGCCTGCTGGGAGACGGAGTCCACTCCTAAGTGACGGATCTCTAGGGTCCAGTGGCTGCAAATGGTTTATGCAACCTTTTGGACCCTGGAAGTTCGCCACTGATGTAAAAAAAAAAAAAAATATATAAAACACTGGCTGCTCTGAGTCTGACATTTTGCGCCCCACTGCTGGTGCACTCTAAGGCAGTTGCCTAGATTGCCTATATGCAAGCGCCGGGCCTGAGTCTTTCTGTATTTCCACAGGTCCATGTGAGGGATTGCATCCTCTCAAACCAGGTGAGCTGTCCTGCTGCCGGACAGATAAATAATGAGGTAATTGCCAGTTTTATTTTTCTATGTAGCAGGGACAAATGTGGCACTTATTCTGCTGAAACGCTGCAGGGGGACGTTTTTTTAGTATTCCTGTCAGGGAGCAGGTTTTTATGGCAGTTTTTGCAGGCACTGTTAGTGGAGTAGTTATTTATTTTATTTATGGCTCAGTGATGATCCGTTTTTAGTTACAGATTGCGTACTTTTTTGCGGGGGTTTTATTGTTTGTTTTTAAGCTTGTTTTTCAAGAAAGTTGTTTTAAAAAAAAGAAAGAAAAAAAATGGCTTTTTCGTCAGCTGTAGGACCGCCCCTTTTAGGGAGGTTCTGATTCTGTGATGTCAGAGTTTTTTTGGCGCTTTTTTCACTTCCTGTACAGCTCTGCTGTTTAGAAGGCTTCTTGCTGTTTTTGCTTCTCTGGAAATCCGGATTGTAAACGGGATCGTTTTTTTTCTCAGTTTGCTGTGGGCAGGACAGGTAGGGCACCTCAGTAATTCTGCTGAGGTGTAGAGTGTTTCCTGGGGTATGTTTTCTTGATTTGGTTCATGCAGTTAAGGCAGTTATTCGTACTAGTTAGGTTTTCTTCCTAAGTGGTTTCGGATAGATATTTTAATCAGATAATTGTTGTTCCTTCTGTGTTTTTATCTTTCTTCTCATAAGGAACATTTGTTGCACAACTTTGATGTTGTGCATGCTTTTATTTTCTATCTACAGGCGACTAAGGATTGTCGCCAGTTTGCTGCTTGTTTCTCTGGGAAACATAAAGGTCAGAGAGCTTCAGCTACTTCTCTTTCTCTTTGGTTGAGTAGTATAATGCATTTGGTTTATGAGACTACTGGACAGCAGCCTCCTGAGAGAATTTCAGCTCATTTCACTAGGGCTGTCCCTTCTTCTTGGGCTTTCAAGAAGGAAGTTTCTGTAGATCTTTCTACCTTTAAATGCTCTTTGAAGACTTTTCTGTTCAGAGAAGCCTACCACCCAACTCAATAATATTCCTTTTACCTAACAACATTTCCCTCCTCTAACTCTGCATTAACATCTTTCTCAATCTTGCAGTCCTCACCTCATGTTTCTCAACCTCCTACCCTTCTAGATTGTAAGTTCCCACGGGAATAGGGCCCTCGATTCCTCCTGTATGTGTTTGTAAATTCTGTCCTGTCTCTTAGTCTTAGAAGTTTTATACTATTGTTTTATTTAAATGATCTGTATCCATGGACAGCGCTGTGGAATATGATGGCGCTTCATAAATAAAGTATAATAATAATAATAATAGAACAGATTTGCAAGGCTGCAACTTGGTCCTCTCTGCATACTTTTTCCAAATTTTATATTTTTGTCTCAGCTGAGGCTTCTTTTGGGAGAAAGGTTCTTCATGCAGTGGTGCCTTCTGTTTAGGTTACCTGTCTTGTCCGATCATGTCCGTCCGACTGTTAATAAATCGCCCCCTATATGTCACACCGTCTGAACTGGACTTAGCATAGAAGTATAGATCTTACAATGACATATTCAAAGTGAAGATTCGCCTGAGAACAAAAGCCAGATGTTTTTTAAAAAAATATTAGTTGTTTAAATATTATGAAATAAATATTAAAATTAAAAGTATAAAAAAAATGTCATTGTCCATAAAGCATGTTGTAGCCTATAGCAGTATTTCTCATTTCCAGTCCTCAGGTAAGTATTTCATGAAACACAGGTGAAATAATCATCTGATCAGTAATCATGGTCTCACCCTTTAAAAATAGAAGTTAAAAGTGTCTTAAAATCACATGCTTTATCTGAATCATGCAAGTTTAATTTTGACTTTCCTATCCTTTTAATATTAATTTAAATATTTTACAATCCAGTATTCTTCACATAGCAGAATGTTTTCTTTATTAATAAATATATATATATATATATATATATATATATATATATATATAATGGTATTCTAGTACAATATATATCTATATTTAGTACAATATATATATTTATATATAGATAGATATATATGAGAGAGAGAGAGAGAGACATATACAGATGTATATACAGTATACAGAACATTGGAATGCGAAACATTTACAGTAATTACACAGTAAAACACCTTAATAAATATTGCATAAATATGTTTTTACATGTTTTCATCTACTTAACTGTGAAGGGCTCCAATGCACTTCTATATATGTGTACATATGTATTCATGTTTATATATATATATATATATATATATATATGTATATATATATATATATATAACAAATCAATCCAAAGAGAGCACTCGCCGTGGTTCAAATAGTGTTTATTCCATAGTGTAAACGTTTTCTGGGAGTGACCCTGTCATCAGACAAGTGCAAAAAAGAAGTGATTGATGTCTCAGCGGTCGCTTCCAGTTTTCGGATGGGCGTTCTCCCGCGGGAGCTGGCGGCATACAGGCATCCTCCTTTTAAATAGTATCACTTGGTAAGTACACATGTTCTTTTTTCCACTTGTCTGATGACGGGGTCACTCCCCGAAAATGTTTACACTATGGAATAAACACTATTTGAACCACGGCGAGGGCCCAGTCTGGATGAGAGGTATAGTATTGTAATGTTGGAATGTTATTTTGGTATATTAGAATTGTATTGGCTAATTTCATAGTCTTAAGAGGTGTTGAGAAGGCAATTTTTTGCAGCATTGGGAAACAAGTTTGAAGTATGTGTAATAACATGTAGCCAGGAAGCCTCATCCCATGCAGTCTGGATGAGAGATTGGAAATTCTATTTTGATATATTAGAATTGTATTCTTGAGCTTAGCTTGGCTAAATTTCATAGAGTTAGGACCAGTCTTATGTGGGACACCTTGTAAGTGGTGACTGGCTGAGCAGAATATAGCCATATTGTGTGATTAAGATCCCATCTTTATTTTTTATTTTTTTTAAATTATGAAATATTAAGAAGGCAATTTTTGCAGCATAAAGGAAAAAAGTTAAAATATGTGAAATAATTTGTGGTCTCATGTGTCTTGAGGTGCGCCAATACCTGCTCTTATTATATATATATATATGTCTGTAAATACATATATACACATATAAATACATATGTACACACACACACACACACATATATATATATATATATATATATATATATATATATATTTATATGCACACACATACATATTTAGACATGTATATATATCTCTATGTTAAAGCATTTTGCAGTTCTTTTTTTTCTAACAGCTTTTTTTGGAATTTATATTTGATGTGTTTTGTGAGACTTTTTTTTCACAAAACGTTAACCAGAGCTTTGAGGACACGCTATCCCGATGCGCGTTAACTTCAATTTTGCTCAAGCGATCGTGTTTACTTGTAATACGAGCGCTACACCCAACGCGTACAAATAGCCGAGATAAACTCCTTATCGTTTGCGCGTAACTGTTAGCGCGCCACTCATAATCTGGCCCTTATGGTTTAATGAGGGAAGAGAAGTATGGAGCATTGTATATATATATGTTTGGTACAGTATAACATTGCTATGTTCATTTCATTGTTTATATTTGTTTAAAAATATATGATCTATATTTACATTCAAAAATTATATGTAATCAGTATTTATTTCACATCAGTATACCAAAATTATTTTACTTGCTTTTATAAATGCTAATATGCTATGCTAGAATTGTAACATGAAGGTAAGTTTCTGAGAAAAGCAGAAACAGTTTCACAAAGCAAATTCTAGAGCATATTCACAGTTTTGGTGGCACAACTAGCTCATTTTTTGGAAAACAATAGAAATCTTGCATAGGCGATTCATCACGTTTTATTTAGCATTTCCATGGTTTCATTTGACAAGCGCTGGTCTTACATGATGTAATTCAGCAAACAGTAAGCTTCTTTTTCCTCACACCATAAATCTCTTCTATATGGTGCCAGGATATTTCTTATCTTGATTAACCATATCTGTTCTCTGTTTTACATTCTGCTGGCTATTTCACTACAGGACATTAGTAATAGAACTTGCCAGATGGAATCTTTATATTCAGGATATTGGTACACTGTGTCTCTGAGACTGCTTCCGTTGTCATGTTTGATATTTCTAAGGTTAATTTTACATGTAGTCCTTGGAAACTCTGTAAAAGTTCTCGTTACATTGCAGAGTATACCATTTTTTCAGTACTTCAAGACCCTGAAAGTTCCAATTTAAAAAATATTTCACAACCTTCTGCTTTTTGGGTAAAATTTGTGCTTGTCCCATAGTCCCTAGGAGGACAAAAAGCAACTTCTGTAACCTGTAATTGCTTAAACTGAAATAGCTGCTTTAGGCAATTTGCAGCATTCTGAACATTTTCGGACATTCTAGGGAGCGTGGGATAAAGTACAATGTTGATACAAATTCTTGATGCCATTTTATTATCATGTTATATGGAACCTAGTAGTAATATAGCAGAACATTCAATCACCTTCTCCTCTTCCATCTCACAGTTTAAAAGTACATTAAAATGTAACTTCCCATAAAATGTTAAAAATGCATAGTAAATCAATGTTGCTTTGCGACTTCTCTTGTAATTTAACAGAAAATGGGTTTCTTTTTTCACTGTTTTGTTGCAGGAAATAATGCAGACTTTCGATGTTGCTGTCAGGGTCAGCTACTTATAAAAAGCAGCAGCAGTGTGTACTTCACACACACACACATTTTTGTTTTTTAAAAGCAGATGTTTGGTACAAGCTGCACCTTAGACTATAATGGAAGCATTCACCTGGCTTCATAGTCACACAGAAATGCAGGAAATAATAATGTGTACTGTCCCTTTAGACTGACTGCTTATGCTATCTGGCCATTTAATCTTGCACAATTAAGGCTGTGACACACTGCAAGCGATGCGGCGCGAGGCGAAGCAGCTGCTTCGCTCCGCGTCACATCACTTCTGAAGTTCAGCTATTTCATCTCTGATCACTCAGCTACGCGACCTGACGCAGCAGAGTGATCAGAGATGAAAAGGCAGGACACACTGAGCGCGCACATCCGCATCTACACGCTGCACGCCGCTCCACTTGCAGTGTGTCACAACATTAAGGTTGCGACACACTGCAAGCGGAGCAGCGTGTAGATTCGGCTGTGCGCGCTCAGTGTGTCCTGTCTTTTTATCTCTGAGCACTCTGCTGCATCAGGTCGCATAGCTGAGCGCTCACAGATGAAATATTTGAACCTCAAAAGCGATGCAACGCGGTACAAAGCAGTTGCTTCGCCTCGCACCGCTCTGCTTGCAGTGTGTCAGAGCCTTTAAGCTTCACAGAAGTGATATGTAGCTGTTGTACTCTAGTTGTCTCTTTAATGTGTTGTCTTACTGTTGTTTTTTGGAGGACCTTGTTTAGAACTAGTGTTCCTGCAGGCAACAATGAGAAGTAAACATTTTGATGACTACATATTATATACATTGTACAATATCCAATAAAATACAATCTATTTGTAGGAATAAAGTTGCATAATATTCTAAAGCATGGGTGACCAACTGGCAGCCCAAGAGACACATGCTGCCTTTGGTTATAGTTCTTGCAGCCCCCGGGGAAAACAAAGCTAACATTGTCTGCCATTGTTTTGTGGCCCCAGAAAAAGTAAAATTAAAGATGTGTGCTTTGGGGTGATCATAACTCAAAAACCTCTCTGGAGGTAAGATATCAGACACGGGGTACCTTACCTAAATCTTGCCCTGTACCACATTTTTAGGTAATATATTTTTTGTTTGGTTAATAGCCACTCATTTATATGTGGCCCTTAAGATTTCTAAAATATTGATTAGCAGGTCCCATGCTGCCCCAATAGGCCATCCCTGTTCTAAAGTGTGCTATACTATATTACCGTATATCATATACTTTTCAGCGGTATGTTAAAGGGACAGTAAACCTTAAAAATAATGTTATATAATTCTGCACATAGTGCAGAATTATATAACATTATTTAGGTGCTATAGCTATAAATTCCTTTTTTACCTTTTAATTTGTTAAAAATATGGCGCTTTTACAGACCCGCTCTCTGCTGAGCGGGTCTGTTATATTTAGTCAGCGCATCGGGCCAGCTGTATAGTCACAGCCCGGCCCGACTGCGCCATAGCACTAAGTGCAGCTCGCTCCTGTGACAGGAGCAAGCTGCACTTAGTGCTATGGCACGGTCGGGCCGGGCTGTGACTATACAGATGGCCCGATGCGCTGACTAAATATAACAGACCCGCTCAGCAGAGAGCAGAGAGCGGGTCTGTAAAAGCGCCATATTTTTAACAAATTAAAAGGTAAAAAAGGAATTTATAGCTATAGCACCTAAATAATGTTATATAATTCTGCACTATGTGCAGAATTATATAACATTATTTTTAAGGTTTACTGTCCCTTTAAGTGGCACATATAGAGAGGCCTTATGCCAACTATATTGAGCATGCCGGGTAACAGAAATTCTCATTAACCTTGTGGATTTTGTCTGCATCTATTTTGGTCGACACTATGGAGGGAACTCTTACAGGTTTGGATGTGTCTCCTTTACTAGATCAGGGACAGGGTTCTATTAATACTTCAAGTGGTGTCTGCATTCATCTGTGAGAGAGAGAAGCCCAATGACTCAAGAAATGCTTAGCCTGAGGTGGAAGATATTCTGCTCTGCAGTTAAAGGGACAGTCTAGGCCAAAATAAACTTTCATGATTCAGATAGAGCATGTAATTTTAAACAATTTTCCAATTTACTTTTATCACCAATTTTGCTTTGTTCTCTTGGTATTCTTAACTGAAAGCTTAACCTAGGAGGTTCATATGCTAATTTCTTAGACCTTGAAGCCCACCTCTTTCAGATTGCATTTTAACAGTTTTTCACCACTAGAGGGTGTTAGTTCACATATTTCATATAGATAATACTGTGCTTGTGCACGTGAAGTAATCTGGGAGCTGGCACTGATTGGCTAGACTGCAAGTCTGTCAAAAGAACTGAAAAAAGGGGCAGGTTGGAGAGGCTTAGATACAAGATAATCACAGAGGTTAAAAGTATATTATTATAACTGTGTAGGTTATGCAAAACTGGGAAATGGGTAATAAAGGGATTATCTATCTTTTAAAACAATAAAAATTCTGGTGTAGACTGTCCCTTTAATATTCAGTGTCAGCCCAGAGGATCTCAAGAGCTTTAGTCTTTCAGACCTGATATAGGTTGTAAGATATAACATATCTCATCTATGATCCAGCTAAAGTGTTGTTTCAAAATTTTTTATTTGCCATTATGAACTTGATGACAACAATAGACTGAAATCCTTATGAGATAAACTCTTACGTATATTAGCTATGACAGTTGCACACTCCTAGATGAAGGCATTAGGTGATAACTTATAGGGCTCCTTGTACTAAGCAGCGTGAGCTACTTTTGAGCAGGTTTGGATATGTGAGCCTGCTTCCCGCAATAAAAGAAGCGGCAATCATCAGACCGCTGCTTCTTACACTCTGTCACCTCTAATCACCCTGAACACGCTCACGTGTGGTGATTGACAGGCCCTTCTCTTGCATGATTGGTCATGCAAGGGGATGGCATTACACACTCAAGTGTAATGGTACATACGGTCAGCGGACATACAGGGTCCGTTGCCAGCTGTTCTGAAGTTGTGGGGACAGGTTCTCAAGTTGAGAACCTGGTCGACATAGCCCTTAGTACATAGGGCCCTAGGTGTCTCTCTTCCTTATATGCATAATTAGATTAAGTCTGGGTCCCAACATGCCTTCTTATGACAGCTAGGGCTTACTTAGGAAATCTTAACACTGTTTGGGTCTCTTTTGGATCTCCACTGCTTTGTCATACATTTACTGTATCTGATATAATACAAAACTTACATCCTATATGGTTTGCCTAATACTAATCAACTGAAATTCTTGGTAGCTATTTTCTGCGCTGATTATGGAAGGATACGTGTAGAATTATTTATGATAAATGTCATATATTTTAATAATCTTTACCGTTAAGATTTCTGTTATGAAACATTTTTTATTTATCTATTTTAGGTTAAATTCTGAATACAATTAGCATAATGAGGACTCTGAGACATAATTCAGGTTATATTGATGTATAATGAGTCATATTAGTTATATGTACAGTTTTTGGTTTTATAGCAAAGTACAGAATAAACTCTCTTAAATCATTGCTATATTCATCTGGTTCCAAATCAGCTATTAATGCACTTTTTTTTTATTCTTTCTTCAATTCAATCATAATTACACTCTTTAATAATAAAATATACATTATAATAGCATGGGGCTGTTGAGTACTTGACTTCTGAGAAATTATTTAAAGTACATTTCTATATCAATAATTTTTGCAGAAATATAAAAGTGAAAAAATTAGTTATAACCGATGCTTACTGGCAATTTTACTTTGCATATTTAGCTATAATTTATTGCAAGGCCCTAAACTTTATGAGCTTTTAAATAGTGTACAATATTCTATTTTAAAAAAAAAAAAATGTTAGAATAACTGTTTTCCAATAAAACACACACACACATATACATGTGTGTGTATGTGTGTATATATATATATATATATATATATATATATATATATACACATACATACATACAATGCCTTGCAAAAGTATTCACCCCCCCCCCCCCCTTGGCATTTTTCGTGTTTTGTTGCCTCACAACCTGGAATTAATATGGATTGTTTGAGGATTTGCATCATTTAATTTACAGAACATGCCCACAACTTTTGAAGATTTTTTTTTTTATTTTTTTTTATTGTGAAGCAAACTACTAATAGGACAAAATAACAGAAAAAGTCAATGTGCATAACTATTCACTCCCCTAAAGTCAATACTTTGTAGAGCCACATTTTACGGCAATCACACATCCAAGTCGCTTTGGATAAGTCTCTATGAGTTTGCCACATCTTACCACTGGGATTTTTGTCCATTCCACCTTGCAAAACTGCTCCAGCTCCTTGAAGTTGGATGGTTTGCGCTTGTGAACAGCAATCTTTAAGTCTGACCACAGATTTTCTATTGGATTGAGGTCTGGGCTTTGACTAGGCCATTTCCAACACATTTACATGTTTCCCCTTAAACCACTCAAGTGTTGCTTTAGCAGTGTGTTTGGGTTCATTGTCCTGCTGGAAGGTGAACCTCCATCCTAGCCTCAAATTACGCCCAGAGTAGTACAGGTTTTGCTCAAGAATATCCCTGTATTTAGCACCATCCATCTTTCCCTCAACTCTGACCAGTTTCCCAATCCCGGCTGCTGAAAAACATCCCCACAGCATGATGCTGCCATGTTTCATTGTGGGAATGGTGTTATTTGGGCGATTTGATGTGTTGGGTTTGCGCCAGACATAGCGTTTTCTTTGGCCGAAAAGTTCAATTTTCGTCTCATCAGACCAGAGCACCGTCCTCCATACATTTTGGGAGTCTCCCAAATGCCTTTTCGCAAACTCAAAATGTGCCGTTATTTTTTTGCTGAAAGTAATGGCTTTCTTCTGGCCACTCTGCCATAAAGCCCAACTCTATGGAGCGTACGGCTTATTGTCGTCCTATGTAGATACTCCAGTCTCTGCTGTGGAACTCTACAGCTCCTCCAGGGTTACCCTAGGTCTCTGTGCTGCCTCTCTGATTAATGCCCTCCTTGCCTGGTCCGTCAGTTTTGGTGGGCGGCCGTCTCTTGGCAGGTTTGCTGTTGTGCCATGTTCTTTCCATTTGGTTATGATAGATTTGATGGTCCTCCTGGGCAGGGCCGCCACTAGAAATTTTGGGGCCCCTGACTTAACCATTGATTAGGCCCCCCCCCCTCCTTTGACATGTGCAATTTTTGACCAAGTGACTAAAACGTATATGCACTTTATTCTTAAGTGTCTATTTAAACTTGGAAATGTTGTAAAGGTAGTAACATACACTGAAACACACACACACACACACTCACACATAAGGATTCACATATAGACACTCTAACAAACACGCAAAGAAACTCAGACACAGACACCCAAACAGACACTTAGCACTTGTTTACATTGACCTGACAAGTAATGAGATAAACTACAGTTTTGTAAAAAAAAATGGGATTTAGAAAACAAAATATGGAGGTCTGATTATCTTTTTGTAAAGGAAGATGCCAACTAAATGATGACAACAGCATGCAGTGGCTGAAAGGAAGGGCCCTGAACTGCCTAAACAATAATTTAAAGGTTAAATGGTAGATTGGTGACTTCCGGAAAGGTCTCATTAGTCTCAAAGTCTGTAGAAAGATGTGAATAATCAGTAGTAAGGTTAACATGTCCTAAAAAGGAACAGACAATGGACACACACACACAAACTCAAACTTGCACATACACCCAAGGAGACACCAACAGAGACAGCCTCAGAAAACACACAAAGACATACATACACATACACCCTCACAGAGGCATCCACAGAAAACAGACATACACACCCACCCTCACAGAGGCATCCAGAGAAAATACATAAAGACAAACACACACCCACCCTCAGAGACACCCATAGAAAAAGCTCAGACATATGCACACACCCTCACAGACATCCACAGAAAATGCACAAATACATATACACCCACCCTCACAGAGATACCAACAGAAAAAAAATACATACACACTCATAGAGACACAAACCAAAGCACAAAGACATAAACACAGACACCCACAGAAACACTCACAGGAGGAAACATTTATGCACCTTGCATCACCTAAATCAACAGTGTAGGACATGCATGATAAAAAAAATGCAGACATTAAGAGATCACTTTTTAAAGAATCATATTTGTAAATGTGTAAACAAAAATAATTCTGTGAATTCAAAATTGTACATTAATGATCTGGGTAGATGGCTAGATGAAGAAAAGTACTTTTAAAAGGTTGAAATATGTTTGTTTGATATTTTCCCCAACCAAGAGCACCACTTCAAATATAGAGTACAAATGTTCCCATCTGTCAGATGTACTTGTGGATTTTGAAAATGCTGTACTCTATATGGTCTTAGTGGAACCATAAGCCGTGGTACTCATACCATTTGATCTGGTTAAATGCAGGATTTAAGCTTGTTGGTATGCATTTCAAAATTAAGTCAGCTGTAGAGTAAACTGAACAGTTTTAAGTTAACCTATCTCATTTCAAACACTGAGCAATCTTAGTCTGAGAGTGTAACATGTTATGCAGATGTAAAAATCTTAGATAAAATGCCTCCTTGTATTTGGAAAGTCCTTGCATAAAGGGGCAGTAAACTGGAATGTAATATATATCATTTGTGTATTGAGGAGGAAACATTTCTGCATGGTTTTAAATATAGAATTTCTACAGCATTGTCAAATAATCATAAATACACTGCTGTTAAAAAATGTGTTTTTATGGACCCCTGGCCCCACCATACAACTACTACCACACTGAAGTTACAATCTTAAATTGCACAAAGAAATAAAAAACATTTGCTAAGTAATTCCTACCTCCTCTGCGAATGAAAGTGATCTGCCGTCTGACTCAGGCACACACTCTACTAACAAAGTGCCAAGTCTGTCTCACACTGTGCATAGTGGTTTAGTGCACACTCAGAAATCCTCTCAAATGCTAATACTTTACTCCTTGTAATAACATTTCCCATGATAAATTAGCACTCTGCTGTAGTACCCACTGGTGGCTGCCAAAATTTAAAATAAAAAAATTATTTCTTGCCTCATGGGGCCCCCCTAGCCCATTGGGCCCCTGACAGGAGTCACCCCTGTCACCCCCTGATGGCGGCCCTGCTCCTGGGGATCATCAAAGATTTGGATATTTTTTTTATAACCTAACCCTGACTTGTACTTCTCAACAACATTGTCCCTTACTTGTTTGGAGAGCTCCTTGGTCTTCATGGCAGTGTTTGGTTAGTGGTGCCACTTGCTTAGGTGTTGCAGCCTCTGGGGCCTTTAAAAAAAAGGTGTGTATATGTAATGACAGATCATGTGACACTTAGATTGCACACAGAGGGATATCATTTCACTAATTATGTGACTTCTGAAGGTAATTGGTTCCACCAGAGCTTTTTATGGGCATCATAACAAAGGGGGTGAATACATACGCACATGCCAATTTTCTGTTTTCTATTTCTAAAAAATAGTTGTATGTATACATTTCTCCAACATTGGTGTGTCCGGTCCACGGCGTCATCCATTACTTGTGGGATATTCTCCTCCCCTACAGGGAAAGGCAAGGAGAGCACACAGCAAGAGCTGTCCATATAGCTCCCCCACTGGCTCCGCCCCCCAGTCATTCTCCTTGCCGCTCTGAACAAGTAGCATCTCCACGGGGATGGTGAGGAGTTTGTGGTGTTAGTTGTAGTTTTTTATTTCTTCTATCAAGAGTTTGTTATTTTAAAATAGTGCTGGTATGTACTATTTACTCTGAAACAGAAAGAGATGAAGAGTTCTGTTTAAAAGAGGAGTATGATTTTAGCAGCAGTAACTAAAATCAATTGCTGTTCCCACACAGGACTGTTGAGATGAGAGAACTTCAGTTGGGGGGAACAGTTTGCAGACTTTTCTGCTCAAGGTATGACTAGCCATTTTCTAACAAGACTGTGTAAAGCTGGAAGGCTGTCTTTTTTCCCTCATGGGGATCGGTAAGCCATTGTCTTAGACTTAGAAAGAATAAAGGGCTTATTATGGGCTATTAACTGGTGGACACTTTTAAGGGCTAAATCGATTGTTTATTTAAGTTTTTATTTAAAGTTTGAAGTGGATTTCACACTTTTATTATTTGGGGAACGTTTTTTATCGCCAGGCACTAGTTAAGACACCTTCCCAGTCAGGAAGGGCCTTTCACTGTATTAGGCAGAGCCTCATTTTCGCGCCATTATTGCACAGTTTCTTTTAAGTACAGTGCATGCACATGCATGTGAGAGGGTCTGGTGTCCACTGAAAAAGTTCCTAGAAGGCTTGAAATACCCCCCTGGGATAGTTGAAGTCACAACAAGGCTGTGGCTGGGACTGTAGTGGGGTTAAAATTGCAAACGGCTCCGGTTTCCACATTTTAAGGGTTAACATCTTGAAAATTGGGGTGCAATACTTTGAATGCATTAAGAAAATTTGGTAAAGATTGGATAATTCCTTCATAGTTTTTCACATATTCAGTAATAAAGTGTGCCCTGTTTAACATTTAAAGAGACAGTAACGGTTTTGTTTTAGAACGGTTTTTGTACTTTATTAACCAGTTTAAGCCTGTTTAACATGTCTGTACCTTCTGATAGATCATGTT
This sequence comes from Bombina bombina, assembly GCF_027579735.1. Taxonomy (NCBI): domain Eukaryota; kingdom Metazoa; phylum Chordata; class Amphibia; order Anura; family Bombinatoridae; genus Bombina; species Bombina bombina. Next base: position 454,945,539 of record NC_069499.1, read on the forward strand.
CTGTATGTATGGAAGCCAATGTGGTTCCCCCTTCAAATATATGTGATAATTGTGCCATAGCGTCCAAACACAGTAAGGACAGTATTGTCACAAATAGTAAGGTTGCCCAGGATGATTCCTCAGATGAAGGAAGTAGAGATAGTTCTACATCTTCTCCTTCTGTGTCTATACCAGTTATGCCCGCGCAGGCGACCCCTAGTATTTCTAGCGCACCAATGCTTGTTACTATGCAACAATTGACGGGAGTAATGGATAACTCCATAGCTAATATTTTATCCAAAATGCCAGCATTTCAGAGAAAGCGCGATTGCTCTGTTTTAAACACTGTAGAGCAGGAGGGCGCTGATGATAATTTTTCTGTCATACCCTCACACCAGTCTGAAGTGGCAGTGAGGGAGGGTTTCTCAGATGGAGAAATTTCTGATACAGGAAGAATTTCTCAGCAGGCAGAACCTGATGTTGTGACATTTAAATTTAAATCAGAGCATCTCCGTGCATTACTTAAGGAGGTGCTATCTACTCTGGATGATTGTGACAATCTGGTCATCCCAGAAAACTTGTGCAAGATGGACAAGTTCCTAGAGGTCCCGGTGCACCCTGATGCCTTTCCGATACCTAAACGGGTGGCGGACATAGTGAATAAGGAGTGGGAGAAGCCAGGCATACCTTTTTGTCCCTCCTCCTATATTTAAGAAATTGTTCCCTATGGTCGACCACAGGAAGGACATATGGCAAACAGTCCCTAAGGTCGAGGGGGCGGTTTCTACACTAGCCAAACGCACGACCATTCCCATTGAGGACAATTGTGTTTTCAAAGATCCTATGGATAAAAAATTGGAGGGTTTGCTTAAAAAGATTTTTGTACAGCAAGGTTACCTCCTTCAACCTATTTCGTGCATTATTCCTGTCACTACAGCGGCGTGGTTCTGGTTCGAGGAACTGGAAAAGTCGCACAGTAGGGAGACTCCGTATGGGGAAGGTATGGACAGAATTCACGCACTTAAGTTAGCTAATTCCTTTATTTTAGACGCCGCTTTGCAGTTAGCGAGATTAGCGGCGAAAAATTCAGGGTTTGCAATTGTGGCGCGCAGAGCGCTCTGGCTAAAGTCTTGGTCGGCGGATGTATCTTCCAAGACAAAATTGCTTAATATCCCTTTCAAAGGTAAGACCCTTTTTGGGCCAGAATTGAAAGAAATTATTTCAGACATCACTGGGGGGAAAGGGCCATGCCCTTCCACAGGATAGGCCTTTCAAGGCTAAGAATAAGTCCAATTTTCGTTCCTTTCGCAATTTCAGGAACGGACCGGCTTCTAACTCGGCAGCCTCTAGATAAGAGGGTAACGCTTCCCAGACTAAACCAGCTTGGAAACCAATGCAAGGCTGGAATAAGGGTAAACAGGCCAAGAAGCCTGCTGCTGCTACCAAGACAGCATGAAGGGGTAGCCCCCGATCCGGGACCGGATCTAGTAGGGGACAGACTCTCTCTCTTTGCTCAGGCTTGGGCAAGAGATGTTCAGGATCCCTGGACACTAGAAATAGTCTCTCAGGGTTATCTTCTAGAATTCAAGGAACTACCCCCAAGGGGAAGGTTCCACATTTCTCACTTATCTTCAAACCAAATAAGTAGACAGGCATTCTTACATTGTGTAGAAGACCTGTTAAAGATGGGAGTGATACACCCAGTTCCAACTGTGGAACAAGGTCAGGGGTTTTTACTCAAATCTGTTTGTAGTTCCCAAAGAAGAGGGAACTTTCAGACCAATTCTGGATTTAAAAATTCTAAACAAATTTCTCAGAGTTCCATCGTTCAAAATGGAAACCATTCGAACAATTTTACCTACAATCCAGGAGGGTCAATATATGACTACCGTGGATTTAAAGGATGTGTATCTACATATTCCTATCCACAAAGATCATCATCAGTTCCTAAGGTTCGCCTTTCTGGACAAACATTATCAGTTCGTGGCTCTCCCATTCGGACTAGCCACTGCTCCCAGAATTTTCACAAAGGTGCTCGGGTCCCTTCTAGTGGTTCTAAGACCAAGGGGCATTGCAGTGGCACCTTATCTGGACGACATTCTAATTCAAGCGTCGTCTCTTTCCAAGGCAAAGGCTCATACAGACATTGTTCTAGCCTTTCTCAGATCTCATGGGTGGAAGGTGAACGTAGAAAAGAGTTCCCTGTCTCCGTCGACAAGAGTTCCCTTTTTGGGAACAATAATAGATTCTTTTGAAATGAAGATCTTCCTGACAGAAGTCAGAAAGTCAAAGCTTCTAAACGCTTGTCAAGTTCTTCTCTCTATTCTGCAGCCTTCCATAGCTCAGTGCATGGAAGTAGTAGGGTTGATGGTTGCAGCAATGGACATAGTTCCTTTGACCATTACAACTGTGCATGCTCCAGTAGACAGGATCACCTGTCTCAGGGAATGAGTTTCTGCAGACCAAAGTGGGTCATTGTCACGACCGACGCCAGTCTATCAGGCTGGGGCACGGTCTGGGATTCCCTGAAAACTCTGGGTTTATGGTCTCGGGAAGAGTCTCTTCTCCCGATCGACATCCTGGAACTGAGAGCGATATTCAATGCTCTCCGGGCTTGGCCTCATCTAGCGAAGGCCGGATACATAAGATTCCAGTCAGATAACATGACGACTGTAGCTTACATCAACCATCAGGGAGGAACAAGGAGTTCCTTGGCGATGAGAGAGGTATCCAAGATCATCAAATGGGCGGAGGATCACTCCTGCCACCTATCTGCAATCCACATCCCAGGAGTAGACAACTGGGAGGCGAATTATCTGAGTCGTCAGATTTTCTATCCGGGGGAGTGGGAACTCCACCCGGAGGTGTTTGCCCAGTTGACTCAATTATGGGGCATTCCAGACATGGATCTGATGGCGTCTCGTCAGAACTTCAAGGTTCCTTGCTACGGTCCAGATCCAGGGATCCCAAGGCCACTCTAGTGGATGCATTAGTGGCGCCTTGGTCGTTCAACCTAGCTTATGCGTTTCCACCGTTCCCTCTCCTTCCCAGGCTTGTAGCCAGGATCAAAAAGGAGAAGGCCTCGGTGATTCTGATAGCTCCTGCGTGGCCGCGCAGGACTTGGTATGCAGACCTTGGTGAATATGTCATCGGCTCCACCATGGAAGCTACCTTTGAGACAGGATCTTCTAGTACAAGGTCCATTCGAACATCCAAATCTAATTTCTCTGCAGCTGACTGCTTGGAAATTGAACGTTTGATTTTATCCAAGCGTGGGTTTTCAGATTCAGTGATAGATCCAGAAAACCTGTGTCTAGAAAGATTTACCATAAAATATGGAAAAGATATATCTGTTGGTGTGAATCCAAGGGATTCTCCTGGAGTAAGATTAAAATTCCTAAGATCCTCTCCTTTCTCCAAGAAGGTTTGGATAAGGGATTGTCAGCGAGTTCTCTAAAAGGACAGTTTTCTGCTTTATCTGTCTTGTTATACAAACGACTGGCAGCTGTGCCAGAGGTACAAGCTTTTGTACAGGCTTTGGTCAGAATCAAACCTGTTTACAGACCCTTGACTCCTCCTTGGAGTCTAAATTTAGTTCTTTCAGTTCTTCAGGGGGTTCCGTTTTGAACCCTTACATTCCATAGATATCAAGTTGCTATCTTGGAAAGTTCTGTTTTGGTTGCTATTTCTTCTGCTAGAAGAGTTTCTGGATTATCTGCTTTGCAGTGTGATCCACCCTATCTGGTGTTCCATTCAGATAAGGTTATTTTGCGTACCAAGCCTGGTTTTCTTCCAAAAGTTGTTTCCAACAAGAATATTAACCAGGAAATAGTTGTTCCTTCTCTGTGCCCGAATCCAGTTTCAAAGAAGGAACGTTTGTTACACAATTTAGATGTAGTCCGTGCTTTAAAGTTCTATTTAGAAGAAACAAAGAATTTTAGACAAACCTCATCCTTGTTTGTCGTTTACTCTGGTAAGAGGAGAGGACAAAAAGCTATTTCTACCTCTCTTTCTTTCTGGCTGAAAAGCATTATCCGATTGGCTTATGAGACTGCCAGACGGCAGCCTCCTGAACGAATCACAGCTCACTCCACTAGGGCTGTGGCTTCCACATGGGCCTTCAAGAACGAGGCTTCTGTTAATCAGATATGTAAGGCAGCGACTTGGTCTTCTCTGCACACTTTTGCCAAATTTTACAAATTTGATATTTTTGCTTCTTCAGAGGCTGTTTTTGGGAGAAAGGTTTTGCAAGCCGTGGTGCCTTCTGTTTAGGTAACCTGATTTGCTCCCTCCCTTCATCCGTGTCCTAAAGCTTTGGTATTGGTTCCCACAAGTAATGGATGACGCCGTGGACCGGACACACCAATGTTGGAGAAAACAGAATTTATGCTTACCTGATAAATTACTTTCTCCAACAGTGTGTCCGGTCCACGGCCCGCCCTGGTTTTTTAATCAGGTTTGAAAATTTTTTCTTTTTCTTTATACACTACAGTCACCACGGCACCCTATAGTTTCTCCTTTTTCTCCTAACCGTCGGTCGAATGACTGGGGGGCGGAGCCAGAGGGGGAGCTATATGGACAGCTCTTGCTGTGTGCTCTCCTTGCCTTTCCCTGTAGGGGAGGAGAATACCCCACAGGTAATGGATGACGCCGTGGACCGGACACACCGTTGGAGAAAGTAATTTATCAGGTAAGCATAAATTCTGTTTTTTCTCATTTCACTTCACCAACTTAGACTATTGTGTTCTGATCCATCACATAAAATTCAGATTAATAAAACATTGAACGTAAGGCTGTAATGTAACAAAATAGGTAAAAAGTCAAGGGGTGAATACTTTTGCAAGGCGTTGTACATATACACATACATACATACATACATACATACATATATATATATATATATATATATATATATATATATATATATACATATACATACAGTACACATATATACACACATATACATACACACATATATATATAATATATAATAGTGCTAAGCAGAAAAGTGCATCAGCTCTTTTACTTTTTTTTAGCCGTATAGATGTTATACAGTAGCTCTAGAAAAACAAAAACATTATTAACCCTTTAACTGCTAAGCTATTTACACCCGTGTGCTGAGCTGTTTTGCTGTTTTTAGATGCTGCTCACATTTAGGCCAACTGTAGGTCATTTCTTTTTTTCAGGAGATCCAGCAGATTTAAACTATACCATTATTATGTATACTGTATATCTTGACAGGTAAGACATTTTAATAAAGAAGGTTATAAACAATAGTGTGTGTGTGTTTTCCCCTAAACTCTATAGTAAAAATAAGGGATTATCCTCCTATATAATAAGGACCTTTCGGTATAGTTATGTAAATTTGATCTGCACATAGGGACTCCCCTGAGCTTCTGTGCAAATAAATAGACATCAGTGTTGAATAAAAAACCCTCAATCCAGCTCCCTTAAAGGGACATTAAACACTAAATACATGCTAGATAGAATGATGCATTCAAAGAAAAGATTAGTCCATGACTAACATGTAGATTTATTTTTTAAAGTTTCATTAGTTGTTTAAAAAGTGACAAAATAAGTGTAAAGTTTTAGTGTCTATAAAACACTGGGAGCTGCCATGTTGTAACTTGTGTTACCTTCTCTGCTGTGGCCAATTAGGGACAGTTATAAATAGGTCACTAGAGTGTGCAGCCAATGGTTGTGCTTAACAGTGTTCTGCACTTCCATTTCTAACAGGAACTGAAAAGCTCACAATTTCAGAATGGAATTACAGGAAAATAGGACAAAATAAATAATGAAAGTATATTGCAGAGTTGTTTTATTATATGTTAAAGTGAAATTAGAGGCGCCCTCATGTACTGGCTATTATTAGATTGCCAGTGTTAATGTGCTATGTGCTACAATAAAGTAATGATTGTAGAACTTGTCACTAATTGTTTTGATATATAACAATGCAATGAATGATGTAACAAGCAAAATAACAACCTACATATATAAATATAAATTGTTAGACTCAAAAGATAATGTTGTAATAAAGTATACTACAATGAATTGACTATCTCTCTATCAGTAAAACAAAAGATAGTCCACACTCTAAGAGGTATTTTGAAAATCTCCAGGCAGCAGACTCATTCCAGATAGGTGTTGGCAATCACAGGTTCTGTTCAAAAAGAGAAAAGAGAAGAGGCGCCAAATGGTGTGTATCGTTTAAAATTCAGCAGGCCATGCCCCCAATAAAAACTACTTACAAAATTTCCAGCACTTGAGAAAGTGCCACAAATGCCTTCTGAACTGTTAGCAGCCGTCCAGCTAGCTGAATTGTATCAGTACTGCTTCAATATTGTGCTGTGTGAGACAAAAAACACAAAAGTGCCACAATAGTGTGTATCAGTGTGATCACTTACAAAAGCGCAAAAATTGAAATGTACTCACAGGATATAGGGCACTTGAGAAGTGCCACAAAGACCTCCTGGACACTTGTCAGCTGTCCAGCTCACTGATTTCACCGATATCCTCTGGGTTCAATTGTTCAGGTCACAAAAGGCTCCAATAAAGCACCTTGGGATATACCTGCAACTCAGTGTGCTAATACGTGCATATATGGCTAGCAATATTAAATGCCAAAAAATGCCGTGCTACTTGTACTTGTGTAATAAAAAGATATTTATTAAAAACAATGTTACACTACGCGTTTCCCGGTTTCTAAGACCGCTTCCTCAGGTGTGACACCTCACCTTCCTCAGGTGAAATCAGTGAGCTGGACAGCTGACAAGTGTCCAGGAGGTCTTTGTGGCACTTCTCAAGTGCCCTATATCCTGTGAGTACATTTCAATTTTTGCGCTTTTGTAAGTGATCACACTGATACACACTATTGTGGCACTTTTGTGTTTTTTGTCTCACACAGCACAATATTGAAGCAGTACTGATACAATTCAGCTAGCTGGACGGCTGCTAACAGTTCAGAAGGCATTTGTGGCACTTCTCAAGTGCTGGAAATTTTGTAAGTAGTTTTTATTTGGGGGCATGGCTTGCTGAATTTTAAACGATACACACCATTTGGCGCCTCTTCTCTTTTCTCTTTTTGTTTTATTATATACAATTTATCATTTTATATTACCATCTCAAAGTGTTTAATGTCCCTTTAAAGGGACAATGAACCCAAATTTTTTCTTTTGTGATTCAGATAGAGCATGCAATTTTGAATATATATATATAACATGCTTTCGTTAATAGAGCATGCAATTTTAAGCAACTTTCTAATTTACTCCTATTATCAATTTTTCTTTGTTCTCTTGCTATCTTTATTTGAAAAAGAAGGCATCTAAGCTTTTTTTTTTTATTCAGAACTCTGGACAGCACTTTTTTATTGGTGGATGAATTTATCCACCATTCAGCAAGGACAACCCAGGTTGTTCACCAAAAATGGGCCGGCATCTAAACATAAGTTCTTGCATTTCAAATAAAGATACCAAGAGAATGAAGAAAATTTGATAATAGGAGTAAATTAGAAAGTTGCTTAAAATGTCATGCTCTATCTGAATCATGAAAGAAAAAATTTGGGTTCAGTGTCCCTTGAAAGTGATGGTAAATTTTAGATAATATCTTTCACTTTCTATGAAGCCTATTGGATGTTTAGCTTAGTCGCTAACTTTTTAAACCTTCAATATAACTGTTAGTAAGAGATCACAATGTTTTAAAAAATATCTCTTAATGTTCTTTGCTCCTCCCATCTCCCACTTCCTGCTTCGATATCGCCTTAGACTAGAGAGCGGTCCCACCCGCTCCCTACGTCACAACTCAAGGCTCGCTCCCGTGAGACCAGCTTTGCACATGCGCAAACAAATGCCAACGTCACCTTGTAATAAACATCACAAGATTCAGCATCTACTATTGTGAATCAAAGACGTAAATTAGCGGTTACGGGAGCGCGCATGATGAATGAGAAAATCACGCATGCTCAGTTTATTTAGTGGTTGTATGTCATAGAGTAACGGCCGCCTAACGGCCTAATTTTCAACTGGTTGAAATAAAAATGTGACTGCTGTGTAAAAACAAAACAAAAAAGAAATAAGCTGCATATATGACGATTAAAAATGTAGTTTATAAAGCTTATAACATTGTTTAGATATGGGGTGGGGGGGGAATGATGAATTAAAATTATATTTATTTAATTGAGTATAATAGTTGATAGCAAATAGCGTAACTTTACCTTCACTTTAAGTAGGTGATCACTGTTGAATACAAACCCCTCAATCCAGCTCCCTTAAGCCCTGTGTTCCTGACACTTCTGGGTTTCCTCAGCTTGGTGACGTCACCACATGTCATTAGCAGTTAAAGGGTTAAAGATACATTCATCATATAATTTATGATGTATAGGGAAGAGGACTATTTCAAGATTTTGCATGAAAAGGTGAAGTTTAAAGATGTTTATTTTGAAACTAACCTGAAATGTATGTTTGTACAATACTCGTTCGCAGGATAGATTTTCACTGGCTCCTACTACTCTAGTGAAAGAATGATATGCGCCCAACAGGTATCTTTTTTTTTTAGCAAAGAAAACATGCATTAAAAAAATAATACACTTTACACTTTTTAACAAAGAAAAATGTAATACCTCTTTAACTGCTAATCTTTTACTTTTTACCCCCAACCATGTGGAAATGAGTCCTGGGGTGCCAACATCGTGCTTGCAGAACTATAATCCCCAGCATCCTTTGGGCTAGTAGGGCTAGAGTATACACAATTCGGACAGCTCACTTCACAAAGTAACTGGGGGTTCTAAGATGTGAACATACACTTGTTGCTTTGGTAGTATGGGATATTTATCATTCCATACCCCTTGTGCATGGTAACTGATGAAAAAACAGTCACAATGTGACAAATATATTTCAGTTTACTGTACAAAATGTGGTTTGTTTGGTGATTTGAAGAACTTCATTATGGTACATGGCTGTCATCGATGTGTTTTAATAATGGTGAATAAAGAGAACTTGCTTCATGCTTGCACTAATATAAGCTCTGTTTTCACTGCATTTTACAGACATTTGGCTGGATAGCAATTTCCTGCCCTCAAAAGTTACTAGGCTTGGATTTATAGATAGTTCATATAATCGTATTGATTATGAATAGTAAAGCAAAAGATTACAGGCCCATAATTGTATGTGATAAGCAAATAGAAGAGGATAACCTTCAGGGAATACTCTCTGTGGACCACATCTTCATAAAAAGGTACTGCAGTTAACATTAGGAGGTTAAGAAATGTAGTGCATGTGCACTTTAACAGGATTATGAGTTTTCTTGTATCCACCCCTAACTTAAACACAGCAATCGTTTTGTTATTTTAAAAATGACATTATAATCCCCATGATTTACTAATGACTTTGCTAAAACCGCCATTGCTATTCCAGTTCATATGACATTTTGAAGCTTGGTGATTCCTGTGATGAATCGGGTGACACACACGTTAGAAAGTGACAGCTGTCAGATTCCTAGGCATCTGACATAAGAGTCACTGTTAATGGAGGTGACGTGTTCTGTCTCTAGAAGGAATGTAGATGACCTACCTTTGCATTGTCAGTCGCTGCCAGGACAACAAGACGCTGTGACAGCTGTACACGCATTTGCCTGCCAGTCAGCTGGAAGAGAGACAATTGAGAGTGGTTGACTACTTCATTAGTTAGAGAACTGCAAATTTAGGGTTTTCACAAACAAATTGAAACAGACAAGAGGTTAATTATTGGGTGGTATTGCCTCTGTATTGTCAATATTCTGGGATTTCTAGCTGCTTAGCCACTTATTTGTTTCTTTCAGTGGAACAAAAGGACGAACAAACTACTGAAATAAAGAAACAAAGAGGGCTGCTTGTTACGGCGTATAAATCATATTATCTACAGTAACATTGTTTCCTTTAACAAGGTGAAATAATTACTATCATTTTGTAAACTAAACACATTTTTTTTACCATTCTTGTAAGCTCTAGAAATATTTATTACCCTGTTTAAGTCTGCCGGTCTATTAAATAAAGGATAACACAATTGTATAGTCTTGATCTTTACATCTTATGGTGATTTTGTAACTATCCACAATTTTTGCAAGTAAAATAAATATACTGCAACATTGTTTTACTGTATATAACTAAATATTTTATTTTAAAATGTCAGTTATTACTGTCCCATGTTTGTGTGCATGACTTATATAGAGAAAGTTCTTGGTTTGAGCTATCTTGAGGTATGCAAGAGGTATTAGCGGTATAAAATAAAACCATATAGTTATGGCCATAAGAGTCACCACCTTGCAAAGTGTCTCACTATAAAGTAGCCTGAACAAGGTTGTGAGTCATTATTTAAAATCAAGCTGTAGTGTTTTGTTTTTTAAAAATATTAAAAGGATATAAAGTATTAGATTGTGATATAAAATGTTTAATAATGTGTACTTAAAAAAACTTTGCAATATACTTTCATTATTTTATTGGTTTCCTTTTCCTGTAATATAACTCAGAAATGTGTTTGTTTTCTAAATTTCACGAAGTTTCTTTCTATAAAGTAATGGCGGTAACCATGTTTGAACTTAAGTTTCCGCTTATCTGTTTCCCCTGCTGAAGACAGGAACAAATATAAAACAGGCAAAGAAAAAACTATGTATAGGGTAATATAAAAGGGATTCCAAATAGCTCTGTTTGCACAAACAGAGATAAATAGAAAACTAGTTTAAACATGGAAGCTCCCATGACGTTATAGAAACTAAAGTCATTTATAGAAACTAATCATTTACACGTATATTTTCAATATTTAAACCACTAATATAATTGTAAAACTACATCTACATACTATTCTAAGGCTAATCTTTGCATTAAATACATCATTATGTCTAGCATGTATTTACTGTTTAACATCCCTCAATTGAAACTGAAATACATCCATGCATATTTTTGACTATTATGTCCTTTTATATTTGTAGTTTCCTGTCTTATAAATAATTGTACATATATACACACACAAATATATACACTATTTTGTTTACACTGAATTTCTTATTGTAAAAAATGCATGTTATGGAGGGTTCATGTGTTCCTTGTATGTTAAATAAATGTCCTTTAGTGACTGTGATTTGTTCCCTTGTCTACATGACAGAGTTATTTGTGTGCCCATTTACTCCCCTCTGAAGAGATTGTTTGCTGACATATCACTTCTTGTGACAGAAAAAACCTCCATACAAAGTATAATAATTGCACAGTAATAATTGTACTAGCCAACATCACCAGAACTCATACACAATACCAAAACTACTAATACACACACCACATCTGTTCTCTGCTACATTTATATAGCACATTGCCCCACACATACACAAAACTGCTAGCTTATAAATTAGCATGATTGCTGCTGCAATTATACAGACCCATACACTCACATACACACACACATACATACACCCACATAAACCCCCACTCACCCACATTCACACATACCACATACTGTACATACACATCTATTCTTCCATACATCCACATACATACCCACTTACACACACCCCATACTCTACATACACACACACATACATACACACCTACCCATCCATACACCCACAGACACACCTACCTACATACATAGACACACACACACAATATATGGAATAATTTTCCAGCACAGTGGCAGGAACATTTACAGCATTATTGCGGTAATACACATTTTGTAGCACAGTACCCTTGACTTCAGTATGACAGCTTGTATGTTTAATCTAGCGCTACATGATTTTGCAGTGCTATGCAAATAAATGATAATAATGTTTATTAACTACCACATAGTGTTAAAATTAATATGCATTTAATTATCTTTTAATTTAATGGGACATGAAACCAAAAATGTTTCTTTCATGAATCAGATAGAAAATACAATTTTAAACAACATTCCAATTTACGTTTATTATCTAATTTGCTTCATTCATTAGCTATCCTTTGTTGGGTGAGCCAAACACACAAGTCATCTATGTGCAGCTACTTAGCATATTTAGATATACTTTTCCGATTGGATCTGATTGGGATGATTTGACTCTGACACTCTTGAGGTATCAGAGAGGTTAAATAACAGTGGTCTTCGGGCCACCGCTAGTTAACTAGCTTGCACACGCCTCAAAAGCTTGGGTTACGAAGCTGTGTCCTTCTGTAGCTTCATAAATAGAGACCTAGAGCAGTGTTTTTCAACCAGTGTGCCGTGGCACACTAGTGTGCCGTGAGAGATCCTCAGGTGTGCCACGGCAGACTGACAACAGTGTGATATATTTTTTAAACTTTGCTTGTTTTTTACTCCCAGTGCAGGGGTAGTTTGTAGGAGGCATGGCTTAACAGCACAACACATACAGTATGTGTGTGTTTGTGTGTATGTGTATATATATATGTGCTGTATTAGGCTACAATGTGTGATTTTTTTTAAATTTTGGGATGGTGGTGTGCCACAGGATTTTTTAATGTAAAAAAGTGTGCCACGGCAAAAAAAAGGTTAAAAATCACTGACCTAGAGAACTATTTCAAACACCTCTCACAGCAATGTCTGCTACACAACAGTAAAATAAACTTGTTCATATGTAATGGTCAGAGTAATACCATTATAAGTATATCTTTATTTATGTCTAAGTGCTGGCTTCCTTTCATTTTTATACAGATTTGCAAACTTACAAAAGAAATAATAATTGATTTGTGTTTATCTTTCACAGAAAAAGCCTAAAACTGATTTTTTAAATGCAAACAATAGAACATTCTGAAAACAGCTTCCTCACGTTAGTCATAAATAGCTCAGGGGTTAAAGGGACATGAATCCCAAACATATCTCTTTAATAGATCAGATAAAGCGTGCAATCTTAAACAACTTACTTATTTACTTCTATTATACTTTTTTCTTTGTTCTCACTGTATCCTTTGTTGAAAAGCAAGGACGTATTATCAGGAGCCTGCCCATTTCTGGAGCACTATATGGCAGCAGTTTTGCATGAATGTTATCCATTTGCAAGAGCAATATATGGCAGCACTACTTCCTCCAATGTAATGCTCCATACACCTACCTCAGTATCTCTTCAACAAACAATATTATGGGAACAAAGCAAATTTGATAATAGAAGTAAATTGGACACTTTTTTAAAAAAATTGCATGCTCTGTCTGAATCACAAAAAAAAATGTTGTGTTTCATATGTACAGATTTTTGTTGCATGTGAAAAAAAATACATTTTAACCCCTTAATGACAACTGACGTACCAGGTACGTCATGCATTAACAAGCAGTTAATGACAATGGACGTACCTGGTACGTCAGTTGTCTAACAGAGTGCTGGAAGCGATCGCAATCGCTTCCAGCAGCTCTCAGGGTATTGCAGTGATGCCTCCATATGGAGGCATCCTGCAATACCTTTTTAGAAGACTCCGATGCAGAGAGAGCCACTCTGTGGCCCTCTCTGCACCGGTAGCGATGGTGCCGGTTCGTTGGTGGGTGGGAGCGTAACAGGGAGGCGGGTGGGCGGCCCATCGCTACCCGGCATCCGGTTCCTAGAAGTGCAATGTGCACGCCGGGTGCCGGGAGCGTGCGGGGGGCGCGCGCTCGCGGTGCGCGTGCATTAGCTGCCCACTGACACCAATGCGGAGGGAAGAGGGGGGGGGGAAAGATTTAAAAAAATATAATATAAAAGGATCTGGGAGGGGAAGGGGGATTGTGGGGGGGCTGCTACACTACAGAAAACAAAAAAAAAATCCAAAGAGGAAAAAATACTTTTGTTTTTGGGGCAAATTGGGTACTGGCAGACAGCTGCCAGTACCCAAGATGGCCGCAATTAGGGGAGAGGGTTAGAGAGCTGGGGGGGGGGGATCATGGAGGTTGGGGCTAAGGCAGGAGTCCATCACAGCTAAAATATTTTATTTTTTTTATTAAAAAAAAAAAAAAAACTCCTTTTATTTAGTACTGTCAGACTTTCTGCCAGTACTTAAGATGGCGGGGACATTTGTGGGGTGGGGGAGGGAAGAGAGCTGTTTGGGAGGGATCAGGGGGTGGGATGTGTCAGGTGGGAGGCTGATCTCTACCCTAAAGCTAAAATTAACCCTGCAAGCTCCCTACAACCTACCTAATTAACCCCTTCACTGCTGGGCATAATTTACGTGTGGTGCGCAGCAGCATTTAGCGGCCTTCTAATTACCAAAAAGCAATGCCAAAGCCATATAAGTCTGCTATTTCTGAACAAAGGGGATCCCAAAGAAGCTTTTACAACAATTTGTGCCATAATAGCACAAGCTGTTTGTAAATAATTTCAGTGAGAAACCTAAAATTGTGAAAAATGTAAAGTTTTTTTTTTATTTGCTCGCATTTGGCGGTGAAATGGTGGCATAAAATATACCAAAATGTGCCTAGATCAATACTTTGGGTTGTCTTCTAACAAAAATATATACATGTCAAGGGATATTCAGGTATTCCTGACAGATATCAGGGTTCCAATGTAACTAGCGCTAATTTGAAAAAAAGTGGTTTGGAAATAGCAAAGTGCTACTTGTATTTATGGCCTATAACTTGCAAAAAAAGCTAAGAACATGTAAACATTGGGTATTTCTAAACTCAGGACAAAATTTAGAAACTATTTAGCATGGGTGTTTTTTGGTGGTTGTAGATGTGTAACAGATTTTGGGGGTCAAAGTTAGAAAAAGTGTGTTTTTTTCCATTTTTTTCCTCATATTTTATTATTTTTTTGTAGTAAATTATAAGACATGATGAAAATAATGGTATCTTTAGAAAGTCCATTTAATGGCGAGAAAAACGGTATATAATATGTGTGGGAACAGTAAATGAGTAAGAGGAAAATTACAGCTAAACACAAACACCGCAGAAATGTAAAAATAGCCATTGTCATTAAGGGTAAGAAAATTGAAAAATGGTCCGGTCATTAAGGGGTTAAATTGTAATGTTTGTAGGTTTTTAATAAAATGTTTTAATGGGTGGGAGGTGGTCATTGTTGAATGATTTAACATAGCAAAGTAATTATAGATCATATATATCTGCCTTTTTTATATTGAGTTTTATATACACACGTTACTTTCCACAACAACACTGATTAGATTAGAATATTCAGAAGTGTTCTGAAGAATTCATAAGCGCTCTATTTTGATGTATGGACATGAAAGTGTTACTGCAAAAGCCCACATTCATTTAGATTTGCAGCAATACTCTTAAACATGCATCAATAAGCAATTACACTTGTTATTTCAAAATATCTCATTATGGAAATACAGTATCAAAATAGACAAGTTAGAGCAAAATAGTGAATTGTCATGATCAGGGCCACTGACCTTTCATATGTAAATGTGTGCAAACTCATTAGACATGCCAAATGACACAAATTATTAGGAGAGCACAGGGAAATGAAATGCTGTTGAAAGCTCAAGGCCTGTGATTGAATGGTGGGAGTTGGAGTAATTTTAGTATAACACTATTGGGTCTTTGCTTAATGAAAATCATCTCATATTTATGTATTTAATCAGCTCATCTTTGGACTTCAAATCAACTCAATCATCTCTACAAAAAAATCTCTATTACAAAGTATTTAACATTCTAAAAGCTGTAGTAAGATTTGTTTTTTTTTTCAAAGCAAAGTGTGAAGTGAAGCAGGTATTAAAGAATGGTGTTTTCCTGTAAATAGCAAAGCTTTGTTTTTACTTTGTACCTAATTTGTGCTGAAATATGTGTCATTGCTTTTATTATAAATATGTGCTTAACATCAATTGTATGAGACTATTCAGGAATAATTTTCAACAAAGGACACTAAAAGAACAAAGTAAATGTAATAATAGAAATAAATTATACAATTTGAAAATCTAAATCATGAAATGTAACTGTCATATCCCTTTAATGCAATGTAGTTAACCCTTATATACCCAGTTGTCAGACTTATAATGAACATTACTTACATCATACACAGAATACATAAATAGCAGTCTGATTTATCCTGCATGTAGCAGGCATGGATATAGCCACTAATGACACTTATACAGGGAGTGCAGAATTATTAGGCAAATGAGTATTTTGACCGCATTCATCCTCTTTATGCATGTTGTCTTACTCCAAGCTGTATAGGCTCGAAAGCCTACTACCAATTAAGCATATTAGGTGATGTGCATCTCTGTAATGAGAAGGGGTGTGGTCTAATGACATCAACACCCTATATCAGGTGTGCATAATTATTAGGCAACTTCCTTTCCTTTGGCAAAATGGGTCAAAAGAAGGACTTGACAGGCTCAGAAAAGTAAAAAATAGTGAGATATCTTGCAGAGGGATGCAGCACTCTTAAAATTGCAAAGCTTCTGAAGCGTGATCATCGAACAATCAAGCGTTTCATTCAAAATAGTCAACAGGGGTCGCAAGAAGCGTGTGGAAAAACCAAGGCGCAAAATAACTGCCTATGAACTGAGAAAAGTCAAGCGTGCAGCTGCCAAGATGCCACTTGCCACCAGTTTGGCCATATTTCAGAGCTGCAACATCACTGGAGTGCCCAAAAGCACAAGGTGTGCAATACTCAGAGACATGGCCAAGGTAAGAAAGGCTGAAAGATGACCACCACTGAACAAGACACACAAGCATGAAACGTCAAGACTGGGCCAAGAAATATCTCAAAACTGATTTTTCTAAGGTTTTATGGACTGATGAAATGAGAGTGAGTCTTGATGGGCCAGATGGATGGGCCCGTGGCTGGATTGGTAAAGGGCAGAGAGCTCCAGTCTGACTCAGACGCCAGCAAGGTGGAGGTGGAGTACTGGTTTGGGCTGGTATCATCAAAGATGAGCTTGTGGGGCCTTTTCGGGTTGAGGATGGAGTCAAGCTCAACTCCCAGTCCTACTGCCAGTTTCTGGAAGACACCTTCTTCAAGCAGTGGTACAGGAAGAAGTCTGCATCCTTCAAGAAAAACATGATTTTTCATGCAGGACAATGCTCCATCACACGCGTCCAAGTACTCCACAGCGTGGCTGGCAAGAAAGGGTATAAAAGAAGAAAATCTAATGACATGGCCTCCTTGTTCACCTGATCTGAACCCCATTGAGAACCTGTGGTCCATCATCAAATGTGAGATTTACAAGGAGGGAAAAACAGTACACCTCTCTGAACAGTGTCTTGGGAGGCTGTGGTTGCTGCTGCACGCAATGTTGATGGTGAACAGATCAAAACACTGACAGAATCCATGGATGGCAGGCTTTTGAGTGTCCTTGCAAAGAAAGGTGGCTATATTGGTCACTGATTTGTTTTTGTTTTGTTTTTGAATGTCAGAAATGTATATTTGTGAATGTTGAGATGTTATATTGGTTTCACTGGTAAAAATAAATCATTGAAATGGGTTTATATTTGTTTTTTGTTAAGTTGCCTAATAATTATGCACAGTAATAGTCACCTGCACACACAGATATCCCCCTAAAATAGCTAAAACTAAAAACAAACTAAAAACTACTTCCAAAAATATTCAGCTTTGATATTAATGAGTTTTTTGGGTTCATTGAGAACATGGTTGTTGTTCAATAATAAAATTAATCCTCAAAAATACAACTTGCCTAATAATTCTGCACTCCCTGTATGGAATACGCGGGTGTAATGTCTTTTTATGTAAATGAAGTAACAAAGTACCTATGACTTTCTGACCCATTGTAATAACTTATGAAACACTTGTACAACTACTTTTAGGCAGATAAAACTCAATGCGGAGCATTGAAAGAAAATCATTCTTTATATTGAGTCAAAAGGACAGTGAACACCTTGAGATTTAAACTGTGGCTAGCCTTGTTGTCTGTGAACAAAAGCTCAGATTGGCCCCTCCAAATAAGGCAAATGGTGGCTGTTAATTTGTTTTAAAAACAGTAACATTTGGCCGATATGTTTTTCTATAGTAACACAACAGAAATGTCTTGTAATTACTGCTGTTTACTTCAATCTCTATCTTACCTGGTGCCCCCTACAGCAAAGAAAACTAACTGCAATTAACTCTAACCCATTGTTACTCCTTTAGTCCCAGTTATTTATAAAAAAAACTATAAATACATAGTTATATATAAATACATAAAATGATCTATGTGTGTGCACATGAAAGGCTATTAATGTTCACTGTCTAATACAATATCTACATGTAGCATATTCAGAGATAAGCATAATAATAATAATCAAAGAGTAGGGAACAGCTACTAAATAATTTGGCACAGGAGCCAGGAGGCAGCCACATCATCCACATCAAATGTAACTCCAAGAGAAAGGGTGCTGCAGCCTTTGCAGTTTAAAATAAAATGACCTTTCTCCAACATTGGTGTGTCCGGTCCACGGCGTCATCCTTACTTGTGGGAATTATCTCTTCCCCAACAGGAAATGGCAAAGAGTCCCAGCAAAGCTGGCCATATAGTCCCTCCTAGGCTACGCCCACCCCAGTCATTCTCTTTGCCGTTGCACAGGCAGCATCTCCACGGAGATGGTTAAGAGTATGTGGTGTTTAATTGTAGTTTTTTTATTCTACTATCAAGAGTTTGTTATTTTAAAATAGTGCTGGTACTATTTACTCTGAAACAGAAAAGGATGAAGATTTCTGTTTGTGAGAGGAAGATGATTTTAGCAGACAGTAACTAAAATCGATTGCTGTTTCCACATAGGACTGTTGAGATGAAGTAACTTCAGTTGGGGGAAACAGTTAGCAGACTTTTCTGCTTAAGGTATGACTAGCCATATTTCTAACAAGACTGTGTAATGCTGGAAGGCTGTCATTTCCCCTCATGGGGACCGGTAAGCCATTTTCTTAGTCTCAAACAGAATAAAGGGCTTAATATGGGCTATTAAACTGGTAGACACTTTTATGGGCTAAATCGATTGCTTTTATTTGGACATTTTATACATGTTTATGCTGATATTTCACACTTATAAACTTGGGGAACGTTTTTTTAACGTCAGGCACTAGGTTAGACACCTTTTCCAGTCAGGAAGGGCCTTCCCAGTTGTAGGCTGAGCCTCATTTTCGCGCCATTACTGCGCAGTTGTTTTTGAGAGCAAGACATGCAGATGCATGTTGTGAGGACCTGTAAGTAGTTGGGAAAAGTTCCCTAAAAGGCGTCATTTGGTATCGTATTCCCCTCTGGGCTTGGTAAAAGTCACAGCAAAGGCTGTAGCTGGGACTGTATAGGGGGTTAAATCTGTAACCGGCTCCGGTTTCGTTATTTTAAGGGTTAAAGCTCTGAAAATTGGTGTGCAATACTTTTAATGCTTTAAGACACTGTGGTGAAATTTTGGTAAATTTTGAACAATTCCTTCATATTTTTTTCACATATTCAGTAATAAAGTGTGCTCTGTTTAAAATTTAAAGAGACAATAACGGTTTTTGTTTTAAAACGGTTTTTGTGCCTTATTGACAAGTTTAAGCCTGTTTAACATGTCTGTGCCTTCAGATAAACTATGTTCTATATGTATGAAAGCCAATGTGTCTCCCCCTTCAAAATTGTGTGATAATTGTGCCAAAGCGTCCAAACAAAGTAAGGACAGTACTGTCACAGATAATGAAATTGCCCAAGATGATTCCTCAGATGAAGGGAGTAGACATGGTTCTACATCATCCCCTTCTGTGTCTACGCCAGTTTTGCCCCACGCAGGAGGCCCCTAGTACTTCTAGCGCGCCAATGCTTATTACCATGCAACAATTGACGGCTGTAATGGATAACTCCATAGCAAATATTTTATCCAAAATGCCTGCATATCAGAGAAAGCGCGATTGCTCTGTTTTAAACACCGAAGAGCAGGAGGGCGTTGATGATAATTGTTCTGTCATACCCTCACACCAATCTGAAGGGGCCATGAGGGAGGTTTTGTCAGATGGGGAAATTTCAGATTCAGGAAAAATTTCTCAACAGGCTGAACCTGATGTTGTGACATTTAAATTTAAATTAGAACATCTCCGCACACTGCTTAAGGAGGTATTATCTACTCTGGATGATTGTGACAACTTGGTCATTCCAGAGAAATTATGCAAGATGGACAAGTTCCTAGAGGTTCCGGTGCACCCCGACGCTTTTCCTATACCCAAGCGGGTGGCGGACATAGTGAATAAGGAGTGGGAGAAGCCCAGCATACCTTTTGTTCCCCCTCCTATATTTAAGAAATTATTTCCTATGGTCGACCCCAGAAAGGACTTATGGCAGACAGTCCCTAAGGTCGAGGGGGCAGTTTCTACTCTAAACAAGCGCACTACTATTCCTATCAAGGATAGTTGTGCTTTCACAGATCCTATGGATAAAAAATTGGAAGGTTTGCTTAAAAAGATTTTTGTACAGCAAGGGTACCTTCTACAACCCATTTCGTGCATTGTTCCTGTCACTACTGCAGCGTGGTTCTGGTTCGAGGAACTAGAAAAGTCGCTCAGTAGAGAGACTCCTTATGAGGAGGTTATGGACAGAGTTCACACACTTAAGTTGGCTAACTCTTTTATTTTAGATGCCGCTTTGCAATTAGCTAGATTAGCGGCGAAAAATTCAGGGTTTGCAATTGTGGCGCACAGAGCGCTTTGGCTAAAGTCTTGGTCAGCGGATGTATCATCCAAGACAAAATTGCTTAACATCCCCTTCATGGGGTAAAACTCTCTTTGGACCAGAATTGAAAGAGATTATCTCAGACATCACTGGGGGAAAGGGTCATGCCCTCCCACAAGATAGGCCTTTCAAGGCCAAGAATAAGTCTAATTTTCGTTCCTTTCGTAATTTCAGGAACGGGATCCGGCCTCTAATTCTGCATCCTCTAAGCAAGAGGGTAATGCCTCACAGTCCAAAAACAGCCTGGAAACCGATGCAAGGCTGGAACAAGGGTAAGCAGACCAAGAAGCCTGCTACCGCTAACAAAAACAGCATGAAGGAGTAGCCCCGATCCGGGACCGGATCTAAGTGGGGGGGGCAGACTCTCTCTCTTTGCTCAGGCTTTGGGCAAGAGGATGTTCAGGATCCCTGGGCGCTAGAAATAGTTTCTCAGGGTTATCTTCTGGAATTCAAGGAACTACCCCCAAGGGGAAGGTTCCACATGTCTCACTTATCCTCAAACCAAATGAAGAGACAGGCGTTTTTACATTGTGTAGAAGACCTGTTAAAGATGGGAGTGATACACCCAGTTCCAATGACGGAACAAGGAATGGGATTTTACTCAAATCTGTTCGTGGTTCCCAAAAAAAGAGGGAACTTTCAGACCAATTCTGGATTTAAAGATCCTAAACAAATTTCTCAGGGTACCATCGTTCAAAATGGAAACCATTCAAACGATTCTACCCACTATCCAGGAAAGTCAATTTATGACTACTGTGGATCTAAAGGATGCGTACCTAAAAAATCCTATCCACAAAGAACATCATCAGTTCCTAAGGTTCGCCTTTCTGGACAAACATTACCAGTTTGTGGCCCTCCCATTCGGATTAGCCACTGCTCCAAGGATTTCACAAAGGTACTCGGGTCCCTTCTAGCGGTTCTAAGACCGAGGGGCATTGCAGTAGTACCATACTTGGACGACATTCTAATACAAGCGTCGTCCCTTTCAATATCAAAGGCTCATACAGACATCGTTCTGGCCTTTCTCAGATCTCACGGATGGAAGGTGAACATAGAAAAAAGTTCTCTGTCTCCGTCAACAAGAGTTCCCTTCTTGGGAACAATAATAGATTCCTTAGAAATGAGGATCTTTCTGACAGATGTCAGAAAGTCAAAACTTCTAAGCGCTTGTCAAGTTCTTCATTCTGTTCCACGTCCTTCCATAGCTCAGTGCATGGAAGTAGTAGGGTTGATGGTTGCAGCAATGGACATAGTTCCTTTGCGCGAATTCATCTAAGACCATTACAACTGTGCATCGCTGAAACAGTGGAATGGGGGACTATACAAACTTGTCTCCAGTGATTCAAGTAGATCAGAAGACCAGAGATTCACTCCGTTGGTGGATATTCCCTGGACCACCTATCCCAGGGAATGAGCTTCCGCAGACCAGAGTGGGTCATTGTCACGACCGACGCCAGTCTAGTTGGGCTGGGGTGCGGTCTGGGAATCCCTGAAAGCTCAGGGACTATGGTCTCAGGAAGAGTCTCTTCTCCCGATAAACATTCTGGAACTAAGAGCGATATTCAATGCTCTCAGGGCTTGGCCTCAGCTTGCAAAGGCCAGATTCATAAGATTCCAATCAGACAACATGACGACTGTTGCGTATATCAATCATCAGGGGGGAACAAGGAGTTCCCTGGCGATGAAAGAAGTAACCAAAATAATACAATGGGCGGAGAATCACTCCTGCCATCTATCTGCGATCCACATCCCAGGTGTGGAAAACTGGGAAGCGGATTATCTGAGTCGTCAGACATTCCATCCGGGGGAGTGGGAACTCCACCCGGAGATTTTTGCCCAATTGACTCAATTATGGGGCATTCCAGACATGGATCTGATGGCGTCTCGTCAGAACTTCAAGGTTCCTTGCTACGGGTCCAGATCCAGGGATCCCAAGGCGACTCTAGTGGATGCACTAGTAGCGCCTTGGACCTTCAACCTAGCTTATGTGTTTCCACCGTTTCCTCTCATTCCCAGGCTGGTAGCCAGGATCAAACAGGAGAGGGCCTCAGTGATCTTAATAGCCCGGCCACGCAGGACTTGGTATGCAGACCTGGTGAATATGTCATCGGTTCCACCATTGAAGCTACCTTTGAGACGGGACCTTCTTGTTCAGGGTCCATTCGAACATCCAAATTCTGGTCTCCCTCCAGCTGACGGCTTGGAGATTGAACGCTTGGATTCTATCAAAGCGTGGGTTTTCAGATTCTGTGATTGATACTCTGGTTCAGGCCAGAAAACCGGTAACTAGAAAGATTTACATAAGATTTAGAAAAAGATATATCTGCTGGTGTGAATCCAAGGGATTACCTTGGAATAAAGATAAAATTCCTAAGATACTTTCCTTTCTGCAAGAAGGTTTGGATAAAGGATTATCTGCGAGTTCTCTAAAAGGGACAGATTTCTGCTTTATCTGTCTTACTACACAAACGACTGGCAGCTATGCCAGATCCTGTTTACAGACCTTTGACTCCTCCCTGGAGTTTAAATTTAATTCTTTCAGTTCTTCAAGGGGTTCCGTTTGAACCTCTACATTCCATAGATATTAAGTTGTTATCTTGGAAAGTTTTGTTTGTTGGTTGCTATTTCTTCTGCTAGAAGAGTTTCAGAGTTATCTGCTCTGCAGTGTGCTCGCCCATATCTGGTGTTCCATGCAGATAAGGTGGTTGTTGCGTACTAAGCCTGGTTTTCTTCCAAAGGTTGTTTCTAACAAAAAATATTAACCAGGAGATAGTTGTACCTTCTTTGTGTCCGAATCCAGTTTCAAAGAAGGAACGTTTGTTACACAATTTGGACATAGTCCGTGCTCTAAAATTCTATTTAGAAGCTACAAAAGATTTCAGACAAACATCTTCCTCTGTTTGTCGTCTATTCTGGTAAAAGGAGAGGTCAAAAAGCGACTTCTACCTCTCTTTCCTTTTGGCTTAAAAGCATCATCCGATTGGGCTTACGAGACTGCCGGACGGCAGCCTCCTGAAAGAATCACAGCTCACTCCACTAGGGCTGTGGCTTCCACATGGGCCTTCAAGAACGAGGCTTCTGTTGATTAGATATGTAAGGCAGCGACTTGGTCTTCACCTGCACACTTTTGCCAAATTTTACAAATTTGATACTTTTGCTTCTTCGGAGGCTATTTTTGGGAGAAAGGTTTTGCAAGCCGTGGTGCCTTCCGTTTAGGTAACCTGATTTGCTCCCTCCCTTCATCCGTGTCCTAAAGCTTTGGTATTGGTACCACAAGTAAGGATGACGCCGTGGACCGGACACACCAATGTTGGAGAAAACAGAATTTTATGCTTACCTGATAATTACTTTCTCCAACGGTTGTGTCCGGTCCACGGCCCGCCCTGGTTTTTTAATCAGGTCTGATGAATTATTTTCTCTAACTACAGTCACCACGGTACCATATGGTTTCTCTATATTTTTCCTCCTGTCCGTCGGTCGAATGACTGGGGTGGGCGGAGCCTAGGAGGGACTATATGGCCAAGCTTTGCTGGGACTCCTTTGCCATTTCCTGTTGGGGAAGAGATAATTCCCACAAGTAAGGATGATGCCGTGGACCGGACACACCGTTGGAGAAAGTAATTTATCAGGTAAGCATAAATTCTGTTTTATTGTGCCATGGTCCTCAAAACAAACAACATTTTAAGACCTACATTAGGTCCTTAGTCGTGTCAGACATGACTAAGGACCTGATGTAGGTCTGAAACATTGTTTGTTTTGTTGACCATGGCACAATAAAGGTCATTTATTTTAAACTGCAAAGGCTGGAGCACCCTTTCTCTTGGAATTTCCTAATAATAATATCAGCCTAACAAGATGATCCAGTAATTTATAAGCGATATTTTACAGATCCAAAGTTTAAATCACTTTTACTTCTGTGCTATCATTTTCTTCTATACAAACTCACATATTATTTAGCAATCACTCATTATTTAGCAGTGAACAAGTGGATGGTCAGATGATAAATGCTGAAGAATTGCTGTGGGGCCCAATCTTATCTTGGACACACATGCTCTACATAATGTTATTACTCAATCTCAATCCAACACAACATACTATAATGCTTCTGCACACTTCAATAAAAGACAAGGTCATTTAACTACAATGTAGTAAACGAAAATGGGTGCTCTTGTGCTGCTTAACATTTTAGTATAACTGTTACATGTTACAAGTTTAACAGTATAAATATCCTGACATTATTTAGGGAAAATGTTAAAGGACCATGGTATTTTTAAAAACACAATGTAATAGCATTTACTATGAAGTTTAAATGTGTAGTAGATTTTTTTTTCTGATATATGTGAAATTTACAGTATCATGTGACAGCCATCAGCAAATCACAAACTCATATTCATATAGCCACAAAACCTGCTTTGATTAAAACACACTTGAATCTTGGAGTCACTGTTTCCTATCGTGTTTTGTAGCTTCCTGTCTAATGGATATTTCCTCTGGGAGTCTGGTGAACATAGCACCATTTCTGTGTTTCTACCGCACAATCGTAGTCGGCTTGAGTTCCATAACGCATAGTTGTATTTTGTTTCACTTATATTCATATACACTGTGAACTCTTCCATATGCTCATTAGTAGCAGAATACTCAGGAAGTGTTCAGATAAAAAGACCATGCACAATTTATAATAGAAGTAAATCAGAAAGCCTCTTAAAACTTGGCTTTAGTGTCAACATATTTAAGAAGAAGAAGAAGGTACCTAGCTTCACAAATTATCTTTGATGCTGCGTATAACCAGTCAGTGATGGGGTTAATATAGAGCCATTGACATGTAAATACGTAATTAAGGAAATGTTGTAGTGCATTTTAGACTGAAACACTATAACTGTGTTATCTGGCTTCACTATTCCTGTCACAAATTAATGATTGTAGAATATGTTTGTCATCAATGTAAAAATACTGACTAAAGTTTCATACAATACAGTGCACAGGGTGACCATATTGCCGCTTTAACAAGGGAGCACATATGAAAATACATATGTCAGGGCTGTTTTTCAGAGCTGCTTAATAATGTTTTGTATAAGAACCCTGACAGATGTATTTCTCATATGTGTCCCTTTTTAAATCGGCAATATGGTCACCGTACACATAGGGGTTTATCTGCTCTACATGACAAGTCAGTCAGATTACTATGAAACCCACCACTAGGCTAGCAGCAGTAAACCTTTTTAACCCCTTAACGACCGAGGACGTGCAGGGTACGTCCTCAAAAAAAAAGGCAGTTAGTTAACACCTGAGGCAGTTAACCTTTTGAAGCCATCCGATGCAGAGAGAGCCACTCTGTGGCCCTCTCTTGCACCGGAGATCGGTGGCTTCCTTCGTTGGTGGGTGGGAGCAGGACCGGGAGGCGGGGTGGCGGCCATCGATGGCCCTGGAGATGTGGAGGGGTGGGCGGAGGATCGTGCACGGGAGGGCGGGGGCGGGCGCGGTGCACGGGGAAGGGAGCGGGTGGGAACCGCTACACTACAGAAAAAAGGTGTAAAATAAAGAAGGTTTAAAAGGGCAAATCAGTTAAAAAAAGTAAAAAAAAAAAAAAACGATCAGTGAGGTGGTGGGGGTTTGTGGTGGTGGTGGTGGGGGTGGGGGGGGTTTGGGGGAAGCTACACTACAGGGAAAAAAAACTAAGAAAAAAAAAGCCCTTTTTTGTGCAAGCTGGGTACTGGCAGACAGCTGCCAGTACCCAAGATGGCCCACAATAAGGCAGATGGGGAAGGGTTACAGAGCTGTTTTGGGGGGGATCAGGGAGGTTGGAGGCTAAGGGGGGGCCTACACAGCAGAAGAATTTTTTTTATTTTTTTTAAAAACCTAAACCCCCCAAAAAGCTTTTATTTTAGTACTGGCAGACTTTCTGCCAGTACTTAAGATGGCAGGGACAATTGTGGGGTGGGGGAGGGAAGGGAGCTGTTTGGGAGGGATCAGGGGGTCTGATGTGTCAGGTGGGAGGCTGATCTCTACACTAAAGCTAAAATTAACCCTGCAAGCTCCCTACAAACTTCCTAATTAACCCCTTCACTGCTAGCCATAATACACGTGTGATGCGCAGCAGCATTTTGCGGCCTTCTAATTACCAGAAAGCAACGCCAAAGTCATATATGTCTGCTATTTCTGAACAAAGGGGATCCCAGAGAAGCATTTACAACCATTTGTGCCATAATTGCACAAGCTGTTTGTAAATAATTTCAGTGAGAAACCTAAAATTGGTGAAAAATTTAACGTTTTTTTTTTTTATTTGATCGCATTTTTATTTGATCGCATTTGGCGGTGAAATGGTGGCATGAAATATACCAAAATTGGCCTAGATCAATACTTTGGTGTTGTCTACTAACACTACACTAAAGCTAAAATTAACCATACAAGCTCCCTACAGCTCCCTAATTAACCCCTGCACTGCTGGGCATAATACACGTGTGGTGCGCAGCGGCATTTAGCGGCCTTCTAATTACCAAAACCAATGCCAAAGCCATATATGTCTGCTATTTCTGAACAAAGGGGATCCCAGAGAAGCATTTACAAACCATTTGTGCCATAATTGCACAAGCTGTTTGTAAATAATTTCAGTGAGAAACCGAAAGTTTGTGAAAAAATTTGTGAAAAAGTGAACGATTTTTTGTATTTGATCGCATTTGGCGGTGAAATGGTGGCATGAAATATACCAAAATTGGCCTAGATCAATACTTTGGGATGTCTTTCTAAAAAAAAATATATACATGTCAATTGATATTCAGGGATTCCTGAAAGATATTAGTGTTCCAATGTAACTAGCGCTAATTTTGAAAAAAAGTAGTTTGGAAATAGCAAAATGCTACTTGTATTTATGGCCCGTATAGCTTTCAAAAAAAGCAAAGAACATGTATATATTTGGAGTATTTCTAAACTCAGGACAAAATTTAGAGAACTATTTAGCATGGTTTTTTTTTGGTGGTTGTAGATGTGTAACAGATTTTGGGGGTCAAAGTTAAAAAAAGGTGGGTTTTTTCCATTTTTTTCCTCATATTTTATAATTTTTTTTATAGTAAATTATAAGATATGATGAAAATAATGGTATTTTTAGAAAGTTAATTTAATGGCGAGAAAAACGGTATATAATATGTGTGGGTACAGTAAATGAGTAAGAGGGAAATTACAGCTAAACACAAACACACGCAAAAATGTAAAAATAGCCTTGGTCCCAAACGGACAGAAAATGGAAAAGTGCTGTGGTCATTAAGGGGTTAAAGTGTGTTCCTTAAATTGATGATAAATCTCTCAAGTGCCCAGGGTAATTGTTTCTAAAAATCCATAATATATATTAACAGTTAAAGCATAAATAATGTATTAAGCACTACAATTGCAGCCAATGAAACCAGAGGCAATGTGCAGGCAAATTTATTTTGAGTGCCACTTCAGGTCCACAATCTACAGGGTATTATCCCATCTATAGCCAGTCTAGATTTCCTGAAATTCATGTTCTGCAGCAAAAAGAACATCCAGTAGGGTAATGTAAGCATTTGATGTTCAGGCCCTAATTGGATTTCAAATAGTGTTGAAATATCTTGTGTACTGAAGAGCATACTGCCATAAAGATAACCCTGTCTCTTCTGCACAAATTCTACCAGAACACGAACATAGCGGCTGACTTTATTATATATCAGTTTAACAAAACAGTAGTTTAGATTGCAGTACACACATAATATAGTTATGTACATAATTAGCATGGCGTGCCATTTATTACTTTAAAGGGCCATGATACCCACATTTTTTATTTTATGATTTAGAAAGATAATGCATTTTTAAACATCTTTCTAATTTACTCTTCTATTATCTAATTTGTTTTATTCTCTTGATATTCTTTGCTGGAAAGCATATCTAGATATGCTCATTAGTTGCTGATTGGTTGCTTGCACATAGAAGCCTCATGTGATTGGCCCATGTGCATTGCTTTTTCTCAAATAAGGATATCTAAAAAATGAAGCAAAATAAATAATAGAAGTAAATTGTAATGTTGTTTAAATTTGTATGTTCTATCTGTATCATGAGAGAAAGATTTTGGGGTTTAGTGTCCCTTTAAGATAAACCCAACCTGAAAGAAAGTAGCTCATAGATCCTCAACTATTGCCTGTAGGGGATCCCTGAACAGTAGAGTTAGAGACTAACTTGTTAGAACCATAACACCACAACAAAAAACATAAAACTCCAATGTCTTGCTAAAATCAACAGTTTATTCTGTGTGCAACAAAGTGACCCTTTCTAGGTCTATCATTGTGCCTGACCTATAACAGCATTTTTGTTGTAGAAACTAAACAGCTGAATATCTGCACATACCAGTGGGGATTTCTCTGTTGTTGTATGGAGGGATTTAAAGGTTATGCAGGACAAGCAATTATACTTAGCAGCTGTATAGTCGCTCATTTCTTTTTTTTAACTTTTCTAAAAAATTAGCATTTTGTTAAAGGGACATTCTCAAGCAATAATAAATGCTCTAATTTAAAATGCATGTTTTTAACTATCGGCCAGATTAAGAGTGTGAGCGCAAACGTTTATCGTGAATGTTTGTGCTCGTCAAGCTTATCGCTTGTATTATGAGTTGAAAGTAAACATGATCGCTTGAGAGCAATCACGATTTACGCTACAATGGTTACTGCAACTTCAGAGCTCTGGCTAACTGTTTTTAAAAAGTAAAAAGTTGCACAAAACACATCAAAAATACATTAAAAAGTATAGTTACACTCATAATTACACTATCTAATAAAAATTATTGTAAAAATTTTGCACACAAAGTTATAATAGGCTCAAAGATATGAGGCCTTTATAGGGAATTTAACAGAGATACATTCATATAAATGTCTAAAGATGTATACATACTTTTATATATATATATATATATATATATATATATATATATATATATATATATATAGTATATATATATATACACACACACACACACATATGTACTTATATGTGTATATAGGTATTTACAGAAATATATACATATAAATACATATGTACACATATAAGTACACACATATATATATAATATATATATATATATATACACACACACACACATATGTACTTATATGTGTATATATGTATTTACAGAAATATATACATATAAATTACATATGTACACATATAAGGTACACACATATATATATATATATATATACACACAGACACACATATGTACTTATATGTGTATATATGTATTTACAGAAATATATACATATAAATACATATGTACACATATAAGTACACACACACACATATATATATATATACTATATATATATTATATATATATATATATACACACACACACACACACACATATGTACTTATATGTGTATATATGTATTTACAGAAATATTACATATAAATACATATGTACACATATAAGTACACACATATATATATATATATATATACACACACACATATGTACTTATATGTGTATATATGTATTTACAGAAATATATACATATAAATCATATGTACACATATAAGTACATCACACATATATATATAATATATATATATATATACACACACACATATGTACTTATATGTGTATATATGTATTTACAGAAATATATACATATAAATACATATGTACACACATAAAACAAATATAATAATTGTGCATTGGAGCCCTTTGCAGTTAAAAGGACAGTAAAGTAAAAATTAAACTTTCGTGATTCGGATAAAGCATGCAATTTTAAACAACTTCCAATTGACTTCTGTTTTCGAATTTGCTTCATTCCCTTGGGTATCAAAGATTGAAGAGTAAAACTAGGTAGGAGCATGCACGTGTCTTTAGTACTCTACAGCAGCAGTGTTTTGCAACACTATTTGTAGCTTTGTTATACAAAGTTGCAAAACTGCTGCATAGATTACTAAAGACACGTGCGCACTCCTGAGCTCGTATGAGCCCTAACTCGTTTTACTCTTCAATTAAAGAAACCAAAAGAATGAAGCAAGTTTGAGTAACAGAAGTAAATAGGAAAGCTGTTTAAAGTAGCAGTGCCTCTAACTGAATCATGAAAGCTTAATTTTGACTTTACTGTCCCTTTTTAGTAGATGAAAACATGAAAAATAATTTATCAATGTGCGAGTGGACATGATACAAAGTAGAGTATCATGTCCGCCGCACATCGATAAATGCCGACAGCATACGCTAGCAGGGGGTGTCAATCAACCCGATCATATTCGATCGGGTTGATTTCTGTCCGCTGCCTCAAAGCAGGCAGCAGACAAGTTAGGGAGCAGCAGTCTTTAGACCACTGCTTCATAACTTCTGTTTTCCGGTGAGAAACGGAGGGGCATCAAGCTCCTAATTTATATTTATACATATTGAGTGTAAAATCATGGTTTATTATTGAAAACATGTTTTAAGTGATTTTAAGAGATATGGTCTATGATCAGGTGCTGGACTGGGAAGGGCTCAAAGATGTATATATACAGTACATGTGTCTGTGTGTTTGTATGTATGTGTATATAAATTTGTGTATGTGTGTAAGTGTGTGTACATATGTATGTATGTATGTGTGTGTATATATATATATATATATATATATATATATAAAAGGAATACACACTGCAGAGAGACAGGACCCGGTGTAGGTCCGTTATATCCCACGACAAAGAAAGCCAGCACAAGAGATTAGAATATCACCATCTTTAATGCCAAAACAGCATAACGTTTCTGTTCCCACTGGAGCCTTGGTCACATGCAGCAATTCACAAGAAGAAAATCAGGACAGTAAACCATTTAAACAGAAACACTTATATAATAACTTTTTTATTGTTCAAAATGGACAAGAGCTCCCTTTTAATTGTTATTCTCAGAAAACATTTTTGTGTAATTGGATATAACGGTCCTCACACCTTTAGAGGCTTTGATCAAACAACAACTTGAGACAGAGTTCAAATTCCTGTGCATGCGCTATTCAAAGTTTCTAGGAATTTCACAACTCTCAAAATTGTAGCAGTGACGTATGCGGCCAGGTATGTAATGACACTAGCACGCATGCGCATTACGGCCAACATTTGTGAAAAAGCTGATGTGCAGGAAGTGACGTGGTTCGCTGTTTTCACCAGTTCGCTGTTTTCCCAGAACAAGGGATTTAGCTATTCAACATGGAGGTGTTAACGCATTTTACTTGAGTGATAATATACTACTTCAAGCTTGTAATATGAGTGCAACTGATTGTGCTAAAGCAATGTAAGCGCACAGTGGAGCTAAACATTTTGCTTTCCACTTGTAATTTAGCACTATGCGGGTAACTGGTTTTGAATGGGTTAAATCACTACACAGGCTGGTTACTGGTCATATGAGAATACATCACTATAGTGTGGGGTTACCGCCATGTGTGGTTAGATGATTGTAGTGTGCTGGAGGCTGATTATATGGGAGTTAAATTACTTTGCTATGTCAGGTGCTGGCTATATGGAGTTTACATTATATTTTGGTTAAATCACATCATTATATGGCTGTGTGGTGATCAAGTTAATGCAATGGCTGGAATACTGGTTATATGACATGTTTTTAGTGTATCTCACAAAATACAGTAATATTATATGCTTTCATAAAATCCAAAATGTTTTTACAATGTACATCTATTTTTAATTCCTGCTAAGAATATGCCACCATATTTCTGCTTGACGGTGTCCTTTAAAGTACATATACAACATACTCAAGCGTTTTCTTTCCTTTGTTATCATTTTTAAAATGTTCATATTTATAATTTTCTAAAATTCGCTTTAACTATAAAGGGAAATTCTAGTCTAAAAATAAAATGCTCTATTTCGTTATATCATTTCGTTTGTCAAAATCTCTTCACTGCCTGTTCTATTCTATACCCCCCTCTGCCATTGTTTGGAGGATATGTACGTATGTCCCTCATGATTGACTCACCAGCCTAAAAATAACCTGCTCTTTAAAATAAAATATTTTATTTTTAAACTGTAACGTGACTATAAGGCTGCTTGGGACAGCTTTATGTTTAGTGACATCCATTATTGTGCGCTCTAAGGCTGTGCGTAGAGGGATTTCTGGCCTATGCTACTCAGAGGCGAGTGCCATGTTGCCTCTAGTGTTCTTTTAGGCTGCCACAATGCAGGCAACATTTATTTTAAAAGCAGACAGGGTCAGACTAGGGGTGAAAATCCTGCAGAAGCAGATTCTCAGCATTGTTTTTCTCCACCCACCATCAAAATGTAGAGACAAAACATTTAAAGCTAATGTTTAATTTAAATACATCAGAGTGCAAAAAGAAAATGTTCTAATGTGTAAAAGAATTTAATCAGTGCAATATTTATTGCAAATGAGGTTAAAGGGACATGAAACCCAAAATTTTCTTTCACGATTCAGATAAGGAATACAATTTTAAACAAATTTGCAATTTACTTCTATTATCTAATTTGTGTCATTCTCTTAGTATCCTTTGTTGAAGGAGCAGCTACTGGGAGCTAGCTGACCGCATTAGGTTAGCCGATAACATGAGGCATATATGTGCAGCCACCAATCAGTAGCTCCTGAGACTACCTAGGTATCCTTTTCAACAAAGTATTCTAAGAAAACAAAACAATTAAGATAATAGAAGTAAATTGAAAAGTTGTTTTAATTCACATGCTCTATTTGAATCATGAAAGGAAAAAAATGGGTTTCATGTCCCTTTAAACAAGAGTGTCAATGGATTACTGGTACACACCTGGTGAGTCAATAACAAGAGATATATGTGTATTGCCACCAATTAGCAGCTTGCTCCTAGTAATGTATTGCTGGTCTTAAGCCTACCTAGGTATGCTTTTCAACAAAGAACACCAAGATAACTACTCTCTGTCTGAAACATGAAAATTGAACTTTGACTTTCATGCCCCTTTATGTCTGAACATTTTAGGTTTTCCCAATCTCATGAGAATAGGAAGCACACACTCCAGACTTCACAAGCCTACAGTTACATCTACATTCTGCACAGTGATTTTTTTTATTACTGTAATAGATCCTTTATATCCCTGCTTATGTTGCTTCAGCAGAGGCAATACAAGGATAGGCTTTTAAGGGATACAATTACAGTTGAAATGCTTTTAAAACCTTTATTTTCATTTTTTCATTCTAATTTATCTTGGGGATTAAAATTTCTTCCCCTATCTTTTCTTTTGCTTTTTTTAATGCCTGTCTAAAGATATTAATGCATAGATTAGATGGTTTTAGTTCGCCCAGATGTGAAATGGAGATCATTCTCCATAGATTAGTAAAAAAAAAAAAAAAAGCGACACATAAGAAAACATATTTAAAAATTACTTCTATGTCAGTTTTTTTTATTCAGGGAACTATTCTTGGTTAATTGCAAAGAGAGAATAAAAAATAAAAAAAGTGTATGATTACTTACAAATCTGTTAAAACCAAAACCCCATTGTCACCAATGTATGTTTATATTAAAGCGGAATATA
Organism: Bombina bombina; assembly: GCF_027579735.1. NCBI lineage: Eukaryota > Metazoa > Chordata > Amphibia > Anura > Bombinatoridae > Bombina > Bombina bombina. Next base: position 454,979,563 of record NC_069499.1, read on the forward strand.
AATAAAAATGTAAATGTACAGAAGTGAATTTCAGATTCTATTAGAAACGGTTTGGCAGTAGATTTTTGAAGACTTGCTTATTTCTAAAGCAATTACAGCACTTTTTTTATGGAGCAGAATGTGTGTACACCTAGGGGCCAATTCATCATGTGTCTGTTGTAGCGCTCATGTCCGCCAGACATCAATAAATGCTGACAGCATACGCGGTCGGCATTTATCATTGCACAAGCAGTTTTGGTGAACTGCTTGTGCAATGCCGCCCCCTGCAGATTCGCAGCCAATCGGTCGCTAGCTAGGGGGTGTCAATCAACCCGATCGTATAGATCATTGGGCGGATTACTGTCCGCCGCCTCAGAGCAAGCGGACGCATTAAGGACCGCTGCTTCTTAACTCCTGAAGGCTCATGCGGAAACAGGGGTATATGCCCCCATTCGGGCCGTGATAAATTGGCCCCCTAGCCTACAATTGTGTGTTTAGCAGGTCCCATATCCAATACGTTAACCCATTATCAGGAGTTGATGTTAAAGAAACCACATATATTTCTAAATGCCTGTAATCAAATCTGAACTGCAGTGATGAACATCAAAATGTGACTTTTATGACTTTTAAGTATACTATGGGCTGAATTACAAGTGGAGTGATATTTAGTGCTTTCGATTGAGTGAAAATACAGCTGAAAGTAAACTTTTTACACGGGCGGGTTAGCGCGCTTATTACAAGTTAAAAGTAAATGATTTGCGCAAACTTTAGGTCTTAGACTTCTTCTCCCCATAGACTTTAATGGAGCACACTATTAAAAAAATAAAAATAACACTTATCTCCCGCACACTAACCCAACACAGCGTTGACCTAATGTGCTAAACCTGAAGAATATTTTACATTCCAATATACTTTGCATAGAAGAAAACATTCTTTTATTTTAAAATATTTATTTCTACATATATCTAATTATTTTTTTTGTAAAATAATTAAAAATACAAAGAACATTTTCTACAATGTGAAGAATATATATATATATATATATATATATATATATATATACACACATACATACATACATTCACACATACATATTTAGACATGTACATGTATGTGTGTATATATAAATATATATATAGATATATGTATACACACATATAAATATATATATAGATATATGTATACACACATATATATATATATATATATATATATATATATATATATATACACATACACACACATACATACAGTATATACAGTTGTATGCAAAAGTTTAGGCACCCCTGACAATTTTCATGATTTTCATTTATAAATAATTGGGTGTTTGGATCAGCAATTTCATTTTGATCTATCAAATAACTGAAGGACACAGTAATATTTCAGTAGTGAAATGAGGTTTATTGGTTTAACAGAAAATGTGCAAAATGCATCAAAACAAAATTAGACAGGTGCATAAATTTGGGCACCCTTGTCATTTTGTTGATTTGAATACCTGTAACTACCTAGCACTGATTAATTGGAATACACAATTGATTTGGTGAGCCTATTTATTAAGCCTTGAACTTCATAGACAGGTGCATCCAATCATGAGAAAAGGTATTTAAGGTGGCCAATTGCAAGTTGTTCTCTTTGACTCTCCTCTGAACAACTCTCAAATGACCTGAAAACAAAGATTGTTCAACATTATGGTTTAGGGGAAGGCTACAAAAAGCTATCGCAGAGATTTAAGCTGTCAGTGTCCACTGTGAGGAACATAGTGAGGAAATGGAAGACAACAGGCACAGTTCTTGTTAAGGCCAGAAGTGGCAGGCTACGTAAAATATCGGAGAGGCAAAGGATGGTGAGAACGGTCAAAAACAGCACACAGACCACCTCCAAAGACCTACAACATCATCTTGCTGCAGATGGTGTCACTGTGCATCGTTCAACAATTCAGGGCACTTTGCACAAGGAGAAGCTGTATGGCAGAGTGATGCAGAAGAAGCCTTTTCTGCACACACGTGGACTGATGAAACAAAGATTGAGTTATTTGGTCATAACAAGGGGCATTATGCATTACGGCAAAATAACTCAGCATTCCAAGACAAACACTTGCTACAGTAAAATTTGGTGGATGTTCCATCATGCTGTGGGGCTGTGTGGCTAGTGCCGGTACTGGGAATCTTGTTAAAGTTGAGGGTCGCATGGATTCCACTCAATATCAGCAGATACTTGAGAATAATGTTAAGGAATCAGTCACAAAGTTGAAGTTACGCCGGGGCTGGATATTTCAACAAGACAACGACCCAAAACACTGCTCAAAATCTACTCTGGCATTTATGCAGAGGAACAAGTACAATGTTCTGGAATGGCCATCCCAGTCCCCAGACCTGAATATCATTGAAAATCTGTGGGGTGATTTGAAGCGGGCTGTCCATGCTCAGCAACCATCAAACCTAACTGAACTGGAGATGTTTTGCAAGGAGGAATGGTCTAAAATACCTTCATCCAGAACCAGACACTCATTGTAGGCTATATGAAGCATTTAGAGGCTGTTATTTCTGCTAAAGGAGGCACTACTAAATATTGATGCAATATTTCTGTTGGGGTGCCCAACAGACATTAGTGGCTGTATGTTGAGTTACTTTGAGGGGACAGCAAATTTACACTGTTATACAGGCTGTACACTCACTACTTTACATTGTAGCAAAGTGTCATTTCTTCAGTGTTGTCACATGAAAAGATTTAATAAAATATTTACAAAAATGTGAGGGGTGTACTCACTTTTATGAGATACTGTATATTTATATATGTACAGTATGTGTGTGTATGTATATATATATACTGTATATGTTATAACCCTTCCCATTCAAACACCTTGTCATGTACCATATACCTTTGAACCTTTATAACTTTTTAAAAAATATATTTATATGAATATTTTTTTTATCAGATAGTGTATATATGAGTGTAACAGTTTATTTTAATGTATTAATGTTGTATTTAGTGCAACTTTTTTTTAACTCCTTAGCCCTTTACGCAAGGACTGCACTAACCCAACGATCACAACTTTAGACTGTGCTCGGCGGTGCACGTTTACTGTCAACTTGTAATACGCACGATATTGCAATATCGCAACAGCGCTAATGATAGGGTGCCACTTATAATGTAAAAATCTATCTAAATTGAAGTTGAGATTACAAGAATTTTGCTTGGATGTAGATCAAAGGATCCTAGTTTTATTGCTAGATACCATTTATGTATCACTTTAAGAAAACAAACACTGTATGCATTACTTTTCTTTAGAAGTTATGCATTATTTTGTTTTCTGTATTAAATCTTTTACAATCCATTTCATTTTAAAATACTGAGGGCCAGAATTCAAGTGGCACGCTATAATGCACTTTCGCTTGCGCGCAAATACCGCTGGAAGTAAACTATTAATGCGGGTGCATTAGCGTGTGTATTACAAGTTGAAAGTAAGATTTTTGTGCATGAGTGAAACCCGATGCACGATAACTTGATGACTTCGTATATCACAATCGTTTTAACTTCTTCCCATATACTTTAATGGAGCTCACTGTTTGAAAATAAAGATTTGCTCATTCGCTAACCCAACACCACATTAGACCTACAACACTAAACACGATGGTAGTTATGCATATTTTGCATTCCAATGTCCTTTACATTGAAGAAAAGATTATTTTTATTTTTAAATATATATATATATATATATATATAACTATTTTCTCCAACATAGGTGTGTCCGGTCCACGGCGTCATCCTTACTTGTGGGATATTCTCTTCCCCAACAGGAAATGGCAAAGAGCCCAGCAAAGCTGGTCACATGATCCCTCCTAGGCTCCGCCTTCCCCAGTCATTCTCTTTGCCGTTGCACAGGCAACATCTCCACGGAGATGGCTCAGAGTTTTTTGGTGTTTAAATATTCCTATCCACAAGGAACATCATCGGTTCCTAAGATTCGCCTTTCTGGACAAGCATTACCAGTTTGTGGCACTTCCATTCGGACTAGCCACTGCTCCAAGAATTTTCACAAAGGTACTAGGGTCCCTTCTAGCGGTGCTAAGGCCAAGGGGCATTGCAGTAGTACCCTACTTGGACGACATACTGATTCAAGCGTCGTCTCTACCACAAGCAAAGGCTCATACGGACATTGTCCTAGCCTTTCTCAGATCTCACGGGTGGAAAGTGAACGTAGAAAAAAGTTCTCTATTTCCGTCAACAAGAGTTCCCTTCTTGGGAACAATAATAGACTCCTTGGAAATGAAGATTTTTCTGACAGAAGCCAGAAAATCAAAACTTCTAAGCTCTTGTCAAGTACTTCATTCTGTTCTTCTTCCTTCCATAGCGCAGTGCATGGAAGTAATAGGTTTGATGGTTGCGGCAATGGACATAGTTCCTTTTGCGCAAATTCATCTAAGACCATTACAACTGTGCATGCTCAGACAGTGGAATGGGGATTATACAGATTTGTCCCCGACGATCCAAGTAGATCAGAGGACCAGAGATTCACTCGGTTGGTGGCTCACCCTGGACAACCTGTCCCAAGGGATGAGCTTCAGAAGACCAGAGTGGGTCATTGTAACGACCGACGCCAGCCTGGTGGGCTGGGGCGCGGTCTGGAATCACCTGAAGGCTCAGGGTCTATGGTCTCGGGAAGAATCTCTTCTCCCGATAAACATTCTGGAACTGAGAGCGATATTCAATGCTCTCAAGGCTTGGCCTCAACTAGCAAAGGCCAAATTCATAAGGTTTCAATCAGACAACATGACGACTGTTGCATATATCAACCATCAGGGGGGGAACAAGGAGTTCCCTGGCGATGGAAGAAGTGACCAAAGTAATTCAATGGGCGGAGCTTCACTCCTGCCACTTGTCTGCAATCCACATCCCAGGAGTGGAAAATTGGGAAGCGGATTTTCTGAGTCGTCAGACATTTCATCCGGGGGAGTGGGAACTCCATCCGGAAATCTTTGCCCAAATAACTCAATTATGGGGCATTCCAGACATGGATCTGATGGCGTCTCGTCAGAACTTCAAGGTTCCTTGCTACGGGTCCAGATCCAGGGATCCCAAGGCGACTCTAGTAGATGCACTAGTAGCGCCCTGGACCTTCAACCTAGCTTATGTGTTCCCACCGTTTCCTCTCATTCCCAGGCTGGTAGCCAGGGCTTCGGTGATCTTGATAGCTCCTGCGTGGCCACGCAGAACTTGGTATGCAGACCTGGTGAATATGTCATCGGCTCCACCATGGAAGCTACCTTTGAGACGGGACCTTCTTGTTCAAGGTCCGTTCGAACATCCGAATCTGGCATCACTCCAACTGACTGCTTGGAGATTGAACGCTTGATTTTATCAAAGCGTGGGTTCTCAGATTCTGTCATTGATACTCTTATTCAGGCTAGAAAGCCTGTAACTAGAAAAATTTACCATAAAGTATGGAAGAAATATATCTGTTGGTGCGAATCGAAAGGATTCCCATGGAACAGGGTAAAAATTCCTAAAATTCTATCCTTTCTACAAGAGGGTTTGGAGAAAGGATTATCTGCAAGTTCTTTGAAGGGACAGATTTCTGCTTTATCTGTTTTACTTCACAAAAAGCTGGCGGCTGTGCCAGATGTTCAAGCTTTTGTTCAGGCTCTGGTTAGAATCAAGCCTGTTTACAAACCTTTGACTCCTCCTTGGAGTCTCAATTTAGTTCTTTCAGTTCTTCAAGGGGTTCCGTTTGAACCCTTACATTCCGTAGATATTAAGTTACTATCTTGGAAAGTTTTGTTTTTGGTTGCAATTTCTTCTGCTAGAAGAGTTTCAGAGTTATCTGCTCTGCAGTGTTCTCCTCCTTATCTGGTGTTCCATGCAGATAAGGTGGTTTTGCGTACTAAACCTGGTTTTCTTCCGAAAGTTGTTTCTAACAAAAACATTAACCAGGAGATAGTTGTGCCTTCTTTGTGTCCGAATCCAGTTTCAAAGAAGGAACGTTTGTTGCACAATTTGGATGTAGTTCGTGCTCTAAAATTCTATTTAGAGGCTACAAAGGATTTCAGACAAACATCTTCCTTGTTTGTTGTTTATTCTGGTAAAAGGAGATTTCAAAAAGCAACTTCTACCTCTCTCTCTTTTTGGCTTAAAAGCATCATCAGATTGGCTTATGAGACTGCCGGACGGCAGCCTCCTGAAAGAATCACAGCTCATTCCACTAGGGCTGTGGCTTCCACATGGGCCTTCAAGAACGAGGCTTCTGTTGATCAGATATGTAAGGCAGCGACTTGGTCTTCACTGCACACTTTTACCAAATTTTACAAATTTGATACTTTTGCTTCTTCTGAGGCTATTTTTGGGAGAAAGGTTTTGCAAACCGTGGTGCCTTCCATCTAGGTGACCTGATTTGCTCCCTCCCATCATCCGTGTCCTAAAGCTTTGGTATTGGTTCCCACAAGTAAGGATGACGCCGTGGACCGGACACACCTATGTTGGAGAAAACAGAATTTATGTTTACCTGATAAATTACTTTCTCCAACGGTGTGTCCGGTCCACGGCCCGCCCTGGTTTTTTAATCAGGTCTGATGATTTAATTTCTCTAACTACAGTCACCACGGTATCATATGATTTCTCCTATGCAAATATTCCTCCTTTACGTCGGTCGAATGACTGGGGAAGGCGGAGCCTAGGAGGGATCATGTGACCAGCTTTGCTGGGCTCTTTGCCATTTCCTGTTGGGGAAGAGAATATCCCACAAGTAAGGATGACGCCGTGGACCGGACACACCGTTGGAGAAAGTAATTTATCAGGTAAACATAAATTCTGTTTTTTAAAATATATTATCTATACCTACATCTATATGAAGATATATAGGTATTAATATATACAGATGTATAAAGAATATATATTTAAAACTACTAAGAAAATTTTCTACTATCTGAAGAAAATTGGAATCTGAAATATTTACAGTAATTATACAGTAAAACATATGAAATATTAAAATTGAAAAAGATGATTTTTCATGTTTTAATGTATTTGAGTGGAAAGGGCTCAAATGTTTGTGTATGTGTATATATATATATATATATATATATATATATAAAATGTGTTCATATGTGTGTATATATATGTATTTATTATATGCATATATTTATATATAAATAATAAAAGAAAAACATGCATATACAAATATATCCACTTACACACATGTATGTACCATACATACATACATACATACATACATACATACATACACACACACATTATAGCCCATTCCATTCAAATACCTTGTCATATACAATATACCTTTTAACCCTTACATACATTTTTAATTAATATTTAAATAAATCATTTTTATCATATAGTGTTAATAAGTGTAATACATTATTTCAATATGTTTATGTTGTGTTTGGTGCATTTTTTTATTCTTACACTTTACGCTAGGGGGTCGATTTATTAAGCAGAGGATGCTGCATCAATGCCACATCATTTCTTGCCTGCCAGAAACGGAAGTTTAGAAACAGCGGTTGTAACTTCTCCTTAACTTCTCCTCTACAGCGAATTATGTCCGCTCGACCTTTGGTAAATCTACCCCTAGGTCTCCACCTGTGCAAACCCGACAGACCACTAAGGGGGATATTTATCAAGCCGTCAACTTTGTTGAATTCGACCGCACCAATACGCTTGTCTAATATGTAGCCACCAATAAGCAAGTGTAACCGGGGTGCTGAACCTAAAATGGGCCGGTTCCTAAGCTTTACATTCTTGCTTTTTAAATAAAGATAGCAAGAGAACAACAAAAAATTTGATAATAGGAGTAAATGAAAAAGTTGCTTAAAATTGCACACTCTATCTGAATCAATATAGAAAAAATATGGCTTCAGTGTCCCTTTAAGCTTCATAGTAGGGGCCAATGAGTGGCATAATAGGGGGACTCCCATGAAACAGAGAGGCAGAGAGTGCAGGTCAGCCAGAACTGCTGGAAACATTTGGTGAAATATCTCACTGCACAGCCCTCTCTACAAAACTTTAACAGTCAACATCAAAGTTGGCTGAGCCGGTGTAAACCTAATGGGCATTATTGGGACTGATGGGTACCCGTAGGAGCACTTAAAATACTGTGATAGCTAAGATAATGAAAATAGATTTCTGTTATCTATAGCTGCTTAACACATCAGTAGAACATTTTACTAAGTAGCAGTACTACAGTATATCGTTTTTAGGGGCGGCAAAATGTGTCTTTGCCTGTATAGCTAAAAATTCGGCCTGATCATATGTATAACAAATGTACTCCTTCATTTGATATAAATAGGGGGATCACTCATGGATCACAAATATCGAAATCTCCTCACTTTCTGAAGGACACTTACTAATGTATAGGTTCATGAGGCTGCCCTAGACCACAATGGTTACCCATCACACAAAAGCAAAATCATTTAATTTTCTGAAAATTCACTATCTCCTCAACTAGCAAACGTTACTATAGGTAAAAGGTTTATTGAGAATAAGGACTAATGTATTGATAGTATACATATCAAGCAAATGGCCTAGTGAAACAACAATCCAAGTTCCAGCAGGGAGTGGAAATGGAAAAAAATGAAATATGATTTTTTTCCCCTTTATCTTTTTCTCATTTCCTCTGTTTCTCTCTCTTCCTCTCTCTTTTTTTCTTTTTTTGAGACACTACAGTTACAGATCAGTATTTCAGCTGAGATATTAGCCAGCATTTCCCCGGGGTCCATTAGCTTTCTAACTCTAATTTCTCCAACATAGGTGTGTCCGGTCCACGGCGTCATCCTTACTTGTGGGATATTCTCTTCCCCAACAGGAAATGGCAAAGAGTCCCAGCAAAGCTGGTCACATGATTCCTCCTAGGCTCCGCCTACCCCAGTCATTCTCTTTGCCGTTGCACAGGCAACATCTCCACGGAGATGGTTAAGAGTTTTTTGGTGTTTAAATGTAGTTTTTATTCTTCAATCAAGTGTTTGTTATTTTAAAATAGTGCTGGTATGTACTATTTACTCTGAAACAGAAAAGAGATGAAGATTTCTGTTTGTAAGAGGAAGATGATTTTAGCAGACGTTACTAAAATCGATTGCTGTTTCCACACAGGACTGTTGAGATGAAGTAACTTCAGTTGGGGGAAACAGTTGGCAGACTTTTCTGCTTAAGGTATGACTGGCCATATTTCTAACAAGACTATGTAATGCTGGAAGGCTGTCATTTCCCCTTATGGGGACCGGTAAGCCATTTTCTTAGTTAAGTAAAAGAATAAAGGGCTTCATAAGGGCTTAAAAAACTGGTAGACATTTTTCTGGGCTAAAACGATTGCTTTGCTAAGCATATTTTGCAGATTCTAACTCTTAATGGTTATTATAATCTTGGGGATTGTTTAGAAAAACGGCAGGCACTGTGTTGGACACCTTTTTCAGATGGGGGCCTTTTCTAGTTATAGACAGAGCCTCATTTTCGCGCCACTAATGCGCAGTTGTTTTTGGAGAGCAAGGCATGCAGACGCATGTGTGAGGAGCTAAGAATCACTGAAAAAGCTTATAGAAGGCGTCATTTGGTATCGTATTCCCCTCTGGGCTTGGTTGGGTCTCAGCAAAGCATATAGCTGGGACTGTATAGGGGTTAAATGTAAAAACGGCTCCGGTTCCGTTAATTTAAGGGTTAAAGCTCTGAAATTTGGTGTGCAATACTTTTAAGGCTTTAAGACACTGTGGTGAAATTTTGGTGAATTTTGAACAATTCCTTCATACTTTTTCACATATTCAGTAATAAAGTGTTTTCAGTTTGAAATTTAAAGTGACAGTAACGGTTTTATTTTAAAACGTTTTTTGTGCTTTGTTGACAAGTTTAAGCCTGTTTAACATGTCTGTACCATCAGATAAGCTATGTTCTATATGTATGAAAACCAAGGTGTCTCCCCATTTAAATTTATGTGATAATTGTGCCATAGTGTCCAAACAAAGTAGGGACAACGATGCCACAGATAATGATATTGCCCAAGATGATTCCTCAAATGAGGGGAGTAAACATGATACTACATCATCCCCTTCTGTGTCTACACCAGTTTTGCCCACACAATTCTTATTACCATGCAACAATTAACGGCTGTAATGGATAACTCTATAGCAAACATTTTATCCAAAATGCCTACTTATCAGAGAAAGCGCGATTGCTCTGTTTTAAACACTGAAGAGCAAGAGGACGCTGATGATAACTGTTCTGACATACCCTCACACCAATCTGAAGGGGCCAGGAGGGAGGTTTTGTCTGAGGGAGAAATTTCAGATTCAGGAAAAATTTCTCAACAAGCTGAACCTGATGTTGTAACATTTAAATTTAAATTAGAACATCTCCGCGCACTGCTTAAGGAGGTATTATCTACTCTGGATGATTGTGACAATTTGGTCATTCCAGAGAAATTATGTAAGATGGACAAGTTCCTAGAGGTTCCGGTGCCCCCCGACGCCTTTCCTATACCCAAGCGGGTGGCGGATATAGTAAATAAGGAGTGGGAAAGGCCCGGCATACCTTTTGTTCCCCCCCCTATATTTATGAAATTATTTCCTATAGTCGACCCCAGAAAGGACTTATGGCAGACAGTCCCCAAGGTCGAGGGGGCGGTTTCTACTCTAAACAAACGCACTACTATTCCTATCGAAGATAGTTGTGCTTTCAAAGATCCTATGGATAAAAAATTAGAGGGTTTGCTTAAAAAGATGTTTGTTCAGCAAGGTTACCTTCTACAACCAATTTCATGCATTGTTCCTGTCACTACGGCAGCGTGTTTCTGGTTCGAGGAACTAGAAAAGTCGCTCAATAAAGAATCTTCGTATGAGGAGGTTATGGACAGAGTTCAAGCACTTAAATTGGCTAACTCTTTTATTTTAGATGCCGCTTTGCAATTAGCTAGATTAGCGGCGAAAAATTCAGGGTTTGCTATCGTGGCGCGCAGAGCGCTTTGGCTAAAGTCTTGGTCAGCGGATGTGTCTTCCAAGACAAAATTGCTTAACATCCCTTTCAAGGGTAAAACACTATTTGGACCTGATTTGAAAGAGATTATTTCAGACATCACCGGGGGAAAGGGCCACGCCCTCCCACAGGATAGATCTTTTAAGGCTAAAAATAAGCCTAATTTTCGTCCCTTTCGCAGAAACGGACCAGCCTCTAACTCTACATCCTCTAAGCAAGAGGGTAATACTTCACAACCCAAACCAGCCTGGAGACCAATGCAAGGCTGGAACAAGGGTAAGCAGGCCAAGAAGCCTACCACTGCTACCAAAACAGCATGAAGGGATGGCCCCCGATCCGGGACCGGATCTGGTGGGGGGCAGACTTTCTCTCTTTGCTCAGGCTTGGGCAAGAGATGTTCAGGATCCTTGGGCGCTAGAAATAGTTTCTCAAGGTTATCTCCTGGAATTCAAGGAACTACCCCCAAGGGGAAGGTTCCACAGGTCTCAATTATCTTCAAACCAAATAAAGAGACAGGCATTCTTACATTGTGTAGAAGACCTGTTAAAGATGGGAGTGATTCATCCAGTTCCAATAAGAGAACAAGGGATGGGTTTTTATTCCAACCTGTTCATAGTTCCCAAAAAAGAGGGAACATTCAGACCAATTTTGGATCTCAAGATCCTAAACAAATTTCTCAAGGTTCCATCGTTCAAAATGGAAACTATTCGAACGATCCTACCTACTATCCAGGAAAATCAATTTATGACTGCCGTGGATTTAAAGGATGCGTACCTACATATTCCTATCCACAAGGAACATCATCAGTTCCTAAGGTTCGCTTTCCTGGACAAGCATTATCAGTTTGTGGCACTTCCATTCGGATTAGCCACTGCTCCAAGGATTTTCACAAAGGTACTAGGGTCCCTTCTAGCGGTTCTAAGACCAAGGGGCATTGCAGTAGTACCTTACTTGGACGAAATCCTGATTCAAGCGTCGTCTCTGTCAAAAGCAAAGGCTCATACGGACATCGTCCTAGCCTTTCTCAGATCTCACGGATGGAAGGTGAACAAAGAAAAGAGTTCTCTGTCCCCGTCAACAAGAGTTCCCTTCTTGGGAACGATAATAGATTCCTTAGAAATGAGGATTTTTCTGACAGAGGTCAGAAAATCAAAAATTCTAAGCTCTTGTCAGGTACTTCATTCTGTTCTTCGTCCTTCCATAGCGCAGTGCATGGAAGTAATAGGATTGATGGTTGCAGCAATGGACATAGTTCCTTTTGCACGAATTCATCTAAGACCATTACAACTGTGCATGCTCAGACAGTGGAATGGGGATTATACAGACTTGTCTCCGACGATTCAAGTAGATCAAAAGACCAGAGATTCACTCCGTTGGTGGCTGACCCTGGACAATCTGTCACAGGGAATGAGCTTTCGCAGACCAGAGTGGATCATTGTCACAACCGACGCCAGCCTGGTGGGCTGGGGTGCGGTCTGGGAACCCCTGAAAGCTCAGGGTCTATGGTCTCGGGAAGAATCTCTTCTCCCGATAAACATTCTGGAACTGAGAGCGATATTCAATGCTCTCAAAGCTTGGCCTCAACTAGCAAAGGCCAAATTCATAAGGTTTCAATCAGACAACATGACAACTGTTGCATATATCAATCATCAGGGGGGAACAAGGAGTTCCCTGGCGATGGAAGAAGTGACCAAAATAATTCAATGGGCGGAGGATCACTCCTGCCACTTGTCTGCGATCCACATCCCAGGAGTGGAAAATTGGGAAGCGGATTTTCTGAGTCGTCAGACATTCCATCCGGGGGAGTGGGAACTCCATCCGGAAATCTTTGCCCAAATAACTCAATTATGGGGCATTCCAGACATGGATCTGATGGCGTCTCGTCAGAACTTCAAGGTTCCTTGCTACGGGTCCAGATCCAGGGATCCCAAGGCGGCTCTAGTAGATGCACTAGTAGCACCTTGGACCTTCAGCCTAGCTTATGTATTCCCACCGTTTCCTCTCATTCCCAGGCTGGTAGCCAGGATCAATCAGGAGAGGGCTTCGGTAATCTTGATAGCTCCTGCGTGGCCACGCAGGACTTGGTATGCAGACCTGGTGAATATGTCATCGGCTCCACCATGGAAGCTACCTTTGAGACAGGACCTTCTTGTTCAAGGTCCATTCGAACATCCGAATCTGGTTTCCCTCCAACTGACGGCTTGGAGATTGAACGCTTAATTTTATCAAAGCGTGGGTTTTCAGATTCTGT